>NW_028174357.1:0-35000 GCF_963971535.1 Notolepis coatsorum | reverse complement strand
AAATAACTGTCTTTTACTAGTACCTTACTACTATGTACTATGTTACTATCCGTATACTACTACCTACCATGCTAATATGTCTATTATACTATGCACTCAGGGTGTAACACTCAAGTTCAACACTATTAGACGAACAATGCCACTGACCATAAGCTGCCAGAGATGCACATCTCCTGCTGACCAGAAAACCACACACTTTTCTGATAGTGGGGTGCCTGGACACTCAGTCATTTCAAATGAATGCGATAGTTTCGTTTTCACTTCTAATTCGAAGATAAGGATCTATAGAACAATTTGGGCTTGAGTGTCAAGAAACCAGTTGAATTTAATAAAAATGTATCCAAAATGGCCACAATCGAAATCATGAATTCTTTAAAAACGTCTTAATGTTCACACAATTGCTGTGTAATATAATTTTGTATTGCTATTTTAAGTTAATACTGTGTGAGGAATCAACTGGAGTTCAAATATTGATGTTTTGAATATTCTGGTATGGCAAAAATCAAAGATGGCTGCAATTTCTGTATTTATTTCGAAATACGCTTCATAACTTTTATTCTATTGAACCTAGAATGGTGATGTTGGTGCCTGTACCCAGGGCCGCCTGGGAGAAATGCGAGGCCCTGTGCGAGATTTAACGCGAGGCCCCCCCCCCCCCCCCCCCCAAAAGGTAAAAAAAAAAAAAAAAAAAAAAAAAATTATATATATATATATATATATTTTTTTTTTTTTTTTTTTTTTTTTTTTTTATACAGTCAACATATTCTTAAATAATAGCGCTGCCCGAGGCGGGGCATGATACAGTCAACATATAGCAAAAGAGAGAGCGAGAGAGAGCTCCCGTTCTACAGTCAATATACAGTGTACAGAGAGAGAGAGAGAGAGAGAGAGAGAGACACATTGGAAAGAAATTGAAATGCTATTTGGCCCTAAACAGAGAGTACACAGTGGCAGAATACCTGAGCACTGTGACTGAAGATCCTTGAGCACAGCCTAGCCATCGAGAAAGGCCGCCATAGGCAGACTGTGTGTGTTAGAAAGAGAGAGAGAGAGAGAGAGAACATGTGTGTTTGTCATGTGTGTGTGTGTTAGAGAGAGACTATAGCATGTATGAGAGATTCAAAAGGACAAAGATCAACAATCCAACAAGAAGAGCGTCTATACCAGAGAAACCAAAGCAGCAAGGAGCCAATGGCCGACATCAGCTAAATAGGCTAGCCAGGTACTGTGACACCAGGCCACGTGACACACAACGGCCCAACGCTACCCAAGCTACACAAACGACCATTCACACACAGCACATGTCGTATCTCCAAATGTTGTGAAGTAGCATATGTTTTGCCTGGAAAAAAACATCGTTATTAACAAAACATTCGGGAGGGGAAGGAAGGAAGAGTGGGGTAATGTCATGACATTTTACCTGCACGAGGAACACAGGTCTCCATGTTGACGAAAGGCCTCTCGCTGTCGGGACAAAGCCATGGCCAGAGCCTTGTCATGGTGCAGGCCCGACTACATCTTCTGTCAAAGATGATGTCGTAGTCAGAGTGCCAGGGCCTGCTATTCTCAAGGCTAACTGATAGCATCAAACGAACGTTCCCAGCTGACGCTAAACAGCTAACTGGCTAACAGTTAGCTCAATCAGGCACCTGGCTGCATGTAGTAGCCGCATAGCTTGCTTCTGCGTTAGCTAACAGCTAACAAGCTATGCGGCTACTGTCTACATACAGCCAGGTGCTCTCAGCAGGCACACACAGTTAGCTACTAGTAGTACTATATATTAGCTAGTGTCGACCAGTTTGGCTCCAGAAAGAGAGAAAGATAGATAGGTCAGGACAGGTCCACGGCGGGTATTTAATCATAGGTTGACTCACATAACGCAGTATCAATGAATGCGGCGCGGCCGGCGCCAATGATGAAGTTGGAAGGAGACTTGGCCCACGGTGTAATTCTTCTTCTTCTTCTTCTTCGAGTACTTTCCGGCAGACTGGACACCTTTCGGCATATTGCTGCCTAACAGATTTATCTGCTCACAAGTTCTCTTCTCCTTCTTTTGAAAAGACATCCACTCGCCTCGCTCATCTGAATAGCGCTGAATTATCTACCTCGTGTGTCTTCTTCTTCTATTTGGTATTACGGCGGTCGGCGGACGGGCCGGAAACACTATCCTAAAATCTGTAGAGCAGCAAATCCGCAGAAACCGGAAAACTGCAGTCTGCAGAGCCAGGAAGTCAGACACATTCTACAAACGTGTCTAATGTGAAATATATAAGCATATAAGCAAAACTAGATTTTAGGTCTGTGATGAAAAAGGGCCTCGCGGGAAGGGGGGCCTCGCAAAAAAATAAAAAAAAAATAAAAAAAAAAAATAAAAAATAATAAAAAAAATAAATAAAAAATATTTTTTTTTTATTTTTTTTTTATTAATTTTTTGCGAGGCCCCCCTTCCCGCGAGGCCCTGTGCGACCGCACTGCTCGCACACCCCCTGAGGCGGCCCTGCCTGTACCTAGGTTTCCATAAATGAGTAATTGAATAAAAATAAAAGAAACATGATTGGAGCATATCTTATATGATATTTCACACAATGAGACAATAAATATTTGGAGAACTAGAGTTAGATATGAGAACTGTAAACAACAGTTGATTGTGAAGAACAAACGATGATTGTGAAGAACGTCCTCATCACAAGAAAGGATCTGCATCTCAGCACCAATGTCAACGCCATGCCAAAGACCTGATGGAGGTGTTGCTGAGCAATGGGAATCCCTTTGAGGAGGGCAGTAAAGACCTGGTTACATTAGACAATAAGGTGTGTGAGTCTGCGGCTGCTGCCGTATCTGTCCATCAACTCGAGTCTACCGGACAAGAGCAGTACAACAATTTCAGGAAGAGTGCTTGAATCAAATGATAGACTTCTGACAGCACCGATCAAGCGAAATAACTTACTATTGTTCCATGAGAAGAAAACACAGAAGAAGACAGCAAATAAGCTGAGAATGCAGCACTTCAAACATCATGCAGAGCTCTATGGGAAAGCTTTTATTGTGCTAGACACAATACACGTCAAGTAGAGATATTTCTGTTGACGAGGAGTTAGTTGCGCCAGGTGTAACAAGAAATTTTCTCATTCCTGTCAAATAAATTGTTAACAGATGGACAGTTCCCAGATGACAAGGATGTCTACATCACTGCAGGTGATCAATTCCACCATGTTGGAAACAGTCCACCAATGGATCAATGCAACCATGAGGAAGCTGACACTCGTGTCCTATAATACATCTCCTCCACGCCCTCCAAACATCATCACTTGGGAGAGTGCATACTGGAGATACAGATGTTTGTCGTAATCCTTCTGACTAATTTCCATCACATCAAGTCACTAACAGATACACACCCACTCAGGGACATGCACAGGACTTTAGAGGGGCAGGTGCTCAAAGGCTGAAAAGGGCACTATACCTGTGTGTGTTTTAACTGAGCGCGCGTAGCGCACAAGCCCGATTTTTAAAGGCCCTTTTCGGGTCGGGGGGGCCACCTTTTTATGCTTTTTGGAGGGTTTTGGTGATCAAATATTGAATATTGAACTATAATAATCAGTGCAGGAGCTCACTTAACCTTGAAAGACACTTTTATCACTGACTTAAAAGGCCCATACATCTCCATAAATGTTCAGGGGGGAGGGAATAAGTGCTTACCCTACAGACCCCAAGAAGTGCTGTATATTCTGTATTGTTTAATATAAATGCATTTTTTATTCCAATCCCAATTTGTATTTGAGATTCCCAAATCCCATCGGACTTGACTTCTTCGTGTCCCTCAGTGAGTGTAATACCAGCATTCAACTGTATGCAGCACAGCGGTTTCTATCATCATCATCATCACCACCCACGCTATGCATAAAATATATAGGTCCGCGGAGAGGCACGCTGAGGAGGCCGTGCAAACTGAAATGGAATATGGGGCATCTCTCTCTCTTTACCTAATATTTTGATTCTATCCTGACATTTTCAGTTGGAAGGGCAGTCTATATGCGTAACGATTTTTTATTTTATTTTTTTCAAAAAGGGCACTTTTTTTATGAGGCTCAAAAAGGCAGGTGCTCAAGCACCCCTTGGGCTCTATGTGTGCACGTGCCTGGACAGGACAACCTCAAGAGGATTTGTCTCAGATTTGTATACACTCAAATCAACAATCAAATCGACTATCCACATATGAAAATGTATCATTGGATACAGTCTGGCGAGGGGACATCCCGGAATTAGACTCTGAGTTTGACTGAGATGATATTTGGACTAATGTTACATTAGCCTCCCGCAACCCTAATCACCAGCAAATACATTTGAATTATATTCATAGGACGTATCTCACACCTATAGGGAGCTGTTTGCTATGGGACTGGTGACCGACTCTCTGTGTACTTTGTGCTCTCTGAGAGCCACTGGCACGTATATGCACATGTTTTGGGATTGCACACACCAGTAGCTATAGTTTTTGGAAATCCATAACAACTAAACTTTCAAACATACAGTATGTAAACCTAACAATTCCATTTACGGCAGCAACACTACTTCTAAACGATATATCATTACTACCGGCATCCATACAACAAAAAATAATCATTCTGGCGGGCGTTACTGCAGCCAAGAAGCTGATGGCCGTGAGGTGGAAGGAACCTGAGAAACTCACACTGATTAATTGGTCTCTCACACTACTGGATGTCATTCATATGGAAATCTCTACTGCACGTGTAATTGGGGTTGGACAGGCCAGCTTCTCAATGTCCTCCCGTGTATTTTTTGTAAAATATATATATATTTGATAAAAGAAAATAGATAGTTAGATAATTAAATTAGATTAGATAGTTAGATTAGATTAGATTGGATAGTTAGATAGTTAGGTTCGATTAGATAGTTAGATTAGATTAGATTAGATTAGATTAGATTAGATAGGATAGTTAGATAGTTTGATTAGATAGTTTGATTAGATTTAGATTAGATAGTTATTTATAACGTCAATGAAGAACGCTGTTGCTCTCTGGGTGTTGCCTTGGTGTTTTTGTGGATCGTGCAAATGTTTTACTTAGTCGGCAATCCATCGAGGAGCGTGTGTCTCTCACGTCCGGGTTTAGTTAATGCTGCTGCCGGATCCACGAGGCCGCCATCTCGTCATCGCTCTCCGTCTTCACCGCTCTGCGTCTTCTAATCCTGCGGACGGTCTGGTGAGTCACACGACTGTTCAAACAGTTGGCATCGCAAGGATCCAGGAAGTGGGAGGGAGGGAGGGAGGGAGGGAGGGAGGGAGGGAGGGAGGGAGGGAGGAAGGGAGGGAGGGAGGGAGGGAGGGAGGGAGGGAGGGAGGGAGGGAGGGAGGGAGGGAGGGAGGGAGGGAGGGAGGGAGGGAGGGAGGGTGGGGTCAGTCTCTCTCCCTCCTCTTGGCCCGACTCCCTTCACCATAACAAGGGGGAACTTCTCTCGACACTAAACCCAACCGGAGCGTCCTGCCTCCTCCTCTTTCATCTCCTTTTTTTTATCACCATCTCTCCTCCAACTCCTTCCTTCCCCTCTGAAGTTCAATCTGAAGCCTTTTTGCTTTCGATTCCATTCGCCGGAGTTTTGCTGGAAAAACAAATGCTTTAGGAGGAGGTCTGCGGCGGAGAGGAGGGGGCGGGGGGGGGGTTCCCGTAAACCTCACTGATCTGACCCCCGATAATTTAGGACGCCCCCCCCCCCCCCCCCCCGGCCCTCAGACCGGGCCACCTTGCGAGGAGACGCGCACCTTTATCACCCGCCGCTGCCTCTCATCTCCGTCCTTTTTTACGAGGGACGTGTCCCCCCCCCCGCACCACCCCCCCCCCCCCCCCCCCCCTCCCCCACGGAGGACGTGACGTTTTAAAAGGGTCCGTAAACATGTCCGCGTGGCGAGGCGGGAGGTTCCCCTTGAAAAAAGAGTGACAGTGTAAGTGCTTCCCGGGGTCGGAGGTCAAAGAGGGTTGCGGACGGTGCACTCGGGATGACCCTCGCCGTGTGCCATCGGAGATCCCCGGCGCTGTTAGCCTGTGGCGGGGGGGGGGGGGGGGGGGTCTGTCGGGCCATGTGGCTTTCATAAGGAAGCGCCTAAGGAAGTAGAGGCGTTGTCGTGCCTTCTTTCTTTTTTTTTATCTACTTTTTCTCCCCATTTTTCTATGTTTCTCCCGTCCCCAATTTCGTATTATCCAATTCTTCCCTCCCCTGTCTCGAACGTTGCTAGACCATGCCTCCCACCGGTCGGTTGCAATGTGGACCAAGCCTTGCATCACGTGTCCCCTCCGGTACACGAGGAGGCAGCCGTCGCATCTTTTCACCTGCGCAGCGCGATCTCTCATTGGCGAGGAGTAACGCGTGGGAGGCTCACGGTGCCCCCGATACTTCCTGATTCTGCTGTACAGGCGCACCAACCGACCTGTAGGAGTCGCTGTCCACAACGTCCGATCCCCACCCACCGGCTTTCCCACACCCTAATACTGCCAATTGTATTAGTATGAACGACCAGCCAAGCCGGAAGCAACGCCGAGAGCTGGGCTCGAACCCAGCATCTCCTGCGTTAGTGGCGAGCGCCTTGCCCACTGCGCCACTTAGCCGCCCTGTTGTCGTGCCTTCTTGATAACACTGTCAATGTGTGTGGTCCATGTCAAGTCCTCGGATATGTGGACTCCGAGGTACTTAAAACTGTTCACTCTCTCAACCGGTGCCCCGTCGATGCTAGTGTAGTGTGGTGTAGTGTAGTGTAGTGTAGTGTAGTGTGGTGTAGTGTGGTGTAGTGTAGTGTAGTGTAGTGTGGTGTAGTGTGGTGTAGTGTAGTGTAGTGTAGTGTAGTGTGGTGTAGTGTGGTGTGGTGTGGTGTGGTGTAGTGTGGTGTAGTGTAGTGTGGTGTAGTGTAGTGTAGTGTAGTGTAGTGTGGTGTAGTGTAGTGTAGTGTAGTGTAGTGTAGTGTAGTGTAGTGTAGTGTAGTGTAGAGTAGTGTAGTGTGGTGTAGTGTAGAGTAGTGTAGAGTAGTGTAGTGTAGTGTAGTGTAGGGTAGTGTAGTGTAGTGTAGTGTAATGTAGAGTAGTGTAGTGTAGTGTAGTGTAGAGTAGTGTAGTGTAGTGTGGTGTAGTGTAGTGTAGTGTAGTGTAGTGTAGTGTAGTGTAGAGTAGTGTAGAGTAGTGTAGTGTAGGGTAGTGTAGTGTAGTGTAGTGTAGAGTAGTGTAGTGTAGTGTAGTGTAGTGTAGTGTAGTGTAGGGTAGTGTAGTGTAGTGTAGTGTAGTGTAGAGTAGTGTAGTGTAGTGTAGTGTAGAGTAGTGTAGTGTAGTGTAGTGTAGTGTGGTGTAGTGTAGTGTAGTGTAGTGTAGTGTAGAGTAGTGTAGTGTAGTGTAGTGTAGTGTAGTGTAGTGTAGTGTAGTGTAGAGTAGTGTAGTGTAGTGTAGTGTAGTGTAGTGTATTGTAGTGTGGTGTAGAGTAGTGTAGAGTAGTGTGGTGTAGAGTGGTGTAGTGTAGTGTAGTGTAGTGTAGTGTAGTGTAGTGTAGAGTAGTGTGGTGTAGAGTGGTGTAGTGTAGTGTAGTGTGGTGTAGTGTAGTGTAGAGTAGTGTGGTGTAGAGTAGTGTGGTATAGTGTAGTGTAGTGTGGTGTAGAGTAGTGTAGTGTAGTGTAGTGTAGAGTAGTGTGGTGTAGAGTAGTGTGGTGTAGTGTAGTGTAGTGTAGGTGTGGTGTAGTGTGTAGTGTTTTTTGTATTTTATTTTTTTATTATTTTTTAAACACACATATAAACAAACATGACAACACACGATAAGATACACAAGCATTAATACACAGTGTATATCCAACGAAATTACCATTTATACCAATGTCTTATACAGGATATACCCCTAATACCTGTTATCTAAAAACCTACACACATATGCTCCAGCTCGAACCCCCCCCCCTCCCGGACCCCTCTTTGGATAGTACCTCCATTATCCCTCGCTCCTAACCAGACACTACCATTATAAGCTAGCTTTTATTCTCTCCACCACTTCTAACCACATTGTCATTTTGGATTCATTGAGACCCAGAATTCTTGCTGTAGATATTTCTTGATAAATCACATCGAGATATGTAAGAAACCAAACTTTCCGGCACATTTTTTCCGGTTGAAACCAGCGTGATGCGATCAGCTTTTTAGCTACTGTGATACCCGATAAAACCAATCTCTTTAGCTGTGGATGTACTGCAAACTCAAAAACATCATTCAATAGTAATACAGAGGGGTGTACAGGTATATTCCAAGATAAGAGTTTTGATAATTGTTGGGTCACATCTTTCCAGAATATCTTAACTGGTGGGCAGTCCCAGTACATGTGCATAAATGTCCCTTCATCCCCATTTGTACATTGGGAGCATTTGGAGTCTTGTTTAAGACCCATTCTGTTCAGTCTTATAGGAGTCAAGTATGTCCTGTGAATATAGTTAAGATTGATTTGTTGATGGTCCGGGTTCCTTGATGTAAGTCGGACATTTGCCCAGGCTTCTTGCCAATCAAAGTCACTTTCCAGGTCTGGTATATCCCTCCTCCAGACAGAGTCTAGTTGGAGGGTTTCATACGAGGACGTTAGTAATTGATGATAAAAATCTGAAACAAAACCTCTCGATGTTTCTCTTTCATAGAATAATTTGTGGTATCTGTGGTGTTCAATTGGTATGTCTAATGGAACACTGTGAGACTTCAAACATAGCCGTAACTGTATGTAAAAAAGCCATGTGGACTTGGTGAGATAAAAATGTTTGCATATTTCTCCATAACTACAAAAACCCTGTTTGTTAAAAACATCCCCTAATGAGTGTATGCCTTGCTCTTCCCATATAGGGAATCTTATAGGTCGTTTTTCAATTAAGAGTGCATTGTTATTGAATAAGGGAGTATGATTGTGCCATTTATGTGGGTTAGGATATTTTTTTTGTGTTTCACGCCATATCCGGATCGCATGAGTAATTATGGGGCCAAATTTCCACTCACAATGCTTGATTGGTAGTTTAGTGTATGCTATGTCCTTCAGTCTATGTGGGGCTACTATGTTTTCTTCAAATTTTCTCCAGGATACTAATGCTTGGGGATCAAACCATGTTGTCAATGGTCTTAATGTGTACGCCTTAAAATAGTGGAACAAATCTGGAAATGCCATGCCACCGTCTGCTTTATTTCTCTGTGCGGTGGATCTTTTTATACGTGGTGGTTTGTTATTCCAAATAAATTTGTATGTGGAGGAGTGTAATCTTTTCCAGTAACCCTCTGGAGGGGGTAACGGTAGCATTGAACTGAAGAAGTTGATTCTAGGTAGTACGTCCATCTTAACTATTGATATCCGTGCCTGTACTGAGTTTTTAAGTTTTGCCCACCTGTCCAGGTCGTCTTTGATTTTGTTTTGGATTTTTGTGTAATTGTGCTTCACCGTTTGTCTTATGGTGGGGAATATTTCCACTCCCAAGCAGTAGTAGGTGTAGTGTGTAGTGTGTAGTGTAGTGTAGTGTAGTGTGTAGTGTAGTGTAGTGTAGTGTAGTGTGTAGTGTAGTGTAGTGTAGTGTAGTGTAGTGTAGTGTAGTGTAGGTGTGGTGTAGTGTGTAGTGTAGTGTAGTGTAGTGTGTAGTGTAGTGTAGTGTGTTGTGGTGTGACGTGGTGTTGGTGTGGTGTGTTGTGGTGTAACGTAGTGTTGGTGTGGTGTGTTCTGGTGTGGTGTTGGTGTGGTGTTGGTGTGTTCTGTTGTGGTGTGGTGTTGGTGTGGTGTTGGTGTGTTCCGGTGTGGTGTGGCGTGGCGGAATAATCTAAACAAAAACATTACGTTACCAAACGGTCATCGTTACGCCTCGACCGCAGTTCTCCACTGGCGTTGTCTCGGTGGAGAGAGAGAGACGTTTCATAAGATTCTCAGTCTTATTCAATGAACAGATGCTGTTGCTGTTGAGTAACCGTGGGAAGTAATGGGTCAAACCGCTCGGATTCTGTCAACAGCGCTAATCTCCCGTGCTTTAGTGGAGCAACTTGATTATTGCAAAGTGGCAATTCATGTCAAGAGGGGTAGGGTATCATCGCTACACCGGGGTTACCGGAACACAATACCGTGGACGCGTAGCAGGACCGGCTGTAACCCTAACCCAGGTCCGTTCAACTTCAGCTCAATACAGTTCACAACATTTATAATAATAGGGCCCCCACTTATCTTACTAATTATTTTCAGTGGAATACAGGGACATGCATGCCCATAACACCAGAGCCAGCATTGCTGACCTGTGTATTCCAAGGTTCAAAACTAATAGGGGCAAATTCTGGCGAGCCAGGCGGCTGGGTGGCGCAGCGGACATTGCGCTCGTCACCAACGCAAGAGACACCGGGTTCGAATCCGGCTGTCGGCGTTGCCTCCGGCTTGGGCCGGCCGTCATACTAACTCAATTGGCAGAGTTAGCGGGTGGGAAGTGGAAGGGTGGTAGTCTGGTCGTTGTGAACAGCGACTCCTACAGGTCGGTTGGGGCGCCTGCACAGCAAAGTCAGGAAAATGGCGGGGGCAGTGTGAGCCTCCCACACGTTACACCTCGCCAATGAGAGTCCGCCAAATGGGAACCTTCCGACCACCAGACGACTGCTCTACCTCCTGAGCCGATGTCGGTTCCTAAGGCGTTAGATCGGATATCTGAGCGACCACGACAAATCTGCAGCTGTAAGCGCATCGTTTGAGTTTAAATAGCCACAACGCTCTCGTCTGTTGAGGTTGGTAGAGCTAGTTAAGGTTGGTAGAGTTAGTTCAGGTTGGTAGAGTTAGTTCAGGTTGGTAGAGCTAGTTCAGGTTGGTAGAGCTAGTTCAGGTTGGTAGAGTTAGTTCAGGTTGGTAGAGCTAGTTCAGGTTGGTAGAGTTAGTTCAGGTTGGTAGAGTTAGTTCAGGTTGGTAGAGCTAGTTCAGGTTGGTAGAGTTAGTTCAGGTGGGTAGAGTTAGTTCAGGTTGGTAGAGTTAGTTCAGGTTGGTAGAGTTAGTTCAGGTGGGTAGAGTTAGTTCAGGTTGGTAGAGTTAGTTCAGGTTGGTAGAGCTAGTTCAGGTTGGTAGAGTTAGTTCAGGTTGGTACAGTTAGTTCAGGTTGGTAGAGTTAGTTCAGGTTGGTAGAGTTAGTTCAGGTTGGTAGAGTTAGTTCAGGTTAGTAGAGTTAGTTCAGGTTGGTAGAGTTAGTTCAGGTTGGTAGAGTTAGTTCAGGTTGGTAGAGTTAGTTCAGGTTGGTAGAGCTAGTTCAGGTTGGTAGAGTTAGTTCAGGTTGGTAGAGTTAGTTCAGGTTGGTAGAGTTAGTTCAGGTTGGTAGAGTTAGTTCAGGTTGGTAGAGTTCAGGTTGGTAGAGTTAGTTCAGGTTGGTAGAGTTAGTTCAGGTTGGTAGAGTTAGTTCAGGTTGGTAGAGTTAGTTCAGGTTGGTAGAGCTAGTTCAGGTTGGTAGAGTTAGTTCAGGTTGGTAGAGTTAGTTCAGGTGGGTAGAGTTAGTTCAGGTTGGTAGAGCTAGTTCAGGTTGGTAGAGTTAGTTCAGGTTGGTAGAGTTAGTTCAGGTTGGTAGAGTTAGTTCAGGTTGGTAGAGTTAGTTCAGGTTGGTAGAGTTAGTTCAGGTTGGTAGAGTTAGTTCAGGTTGGTAGAGCTAGTTCAGGTTGGTAGAGCTAGTTCAGGTTGGTAGAGCTAGTTCAGGTTGGTAGAGTTAGTTCAGGTTGGTAGAGCTAGTTCAGGTTGGTAGAGTTAGTTCATGTTGGTAGAGTTAGTTCAGGTTGGTAGAGTTAGTTCAGGTTGGTAGAGCTAGTTCAGGTTGGTAGAGCTAGTTCAGGTTGGTAGAGTTAGTTCAGGTTGGTAGAGCTAGTTCAGGTTGGTAGAATTAGTTCAGGTTGGTAGAGTTAGTTCAGGTTGGTAGAGCTAGTTCAGGTTGGTAGAGCTAGTTCAGGTTGGTAGAGTTAGTTCAAGTTGGTAGAGCTAGTTCAGGTTGGTAGAGTTAGTTCAGGTTGGTAGAGTTAGTTCAGGTTGGTAGAGTTAGTTCAGGTTGGTAGAGTTAGTTCAGGTTGGTAGAGTTAGTTCAGGTTGGTAGAGCTAGTTCAGGTTGGTAGAGTTAGTTCAGGTTGGTAGAGTTAGTTCAGGTTGGTAGAGTTAGTTCAGATTGGTAGAGCTAGTTCAGGTTGGTAGAGCTAGTTCAGGGTGGTAGAGTTAGTTCAGGTTGGTAGAGTTAGTTCAGGTTGGTAGAGTTAGTTCAGGTTGGTAGAGTTAGTTCAGGTTGGTAGAGCTAGTTCAGGTTGGTAGAGTTAGTTCAGGTTGGTAGAGCTAGTTCAGGTTGGTAGAGCTAGTTCAGGTTGGTAGAGTTAGTTCAGGTTGGTAGAGTTAGTTCAGGTTGGTAGAGCTAGTTCAGGTTGGTAGAGTTAGTTCAGGTTGGTAGAGTTAGTTCAGGTTGGTAGAGTTAGTTCAGGTTGGTAGAGTTAGTTCAGGTTGGTAGAGCTAGTTCAGGTTGGTAGAGTTAGTTCAGGTTGGTAGAGCTAGTTCAGGTTGGTAGAGTTAGTTCAGGTTGGTAGAGTTAGTTCAGGTTGGTAGAGTTAGTTCAGGTTGGTAGAGCTAGTTCAGGTTGGTAGAGTTAGTTCAGGTTGGTAGAGTTAGTTCAGGTTGGTAGAGTTAGTTCAGGTTGGTAGAGCTAGTTCAGGTTGGTAGAGTTAGTTCAGGTTGGTAGAGCTAGTTCAGGTTGGTAGAGTTAGTTCAGGTTGGTAGAGTTAGTTCAGGTTGGTAGAGTTAGTTCAGGTTGGTAGAGTTAGTTCAGGTTGGTAGAGCTAGTTCAGGTTGGTAGAGCTAGTTCAGGTTGGTAGAGCTAGTTCAGGTTGGTGGAGTTAGTTCAGGTTGGTAGAGCTAGTTCAGGTTGGTAGAGTTAGTTCAGGTTGGTAGAGCTAGTTCAGGTTGGTAGAGCTAGTTCAGGTTGGTAGAGTTAGTTCAGGTTGGTAGAGTTAGTTCAGGTTGGTAGAGTTAGTTCAGGTTGGTAGAGCTAGTTCAGGTTGGTAGAGTTAGTTCAGGTTGGTAGAGTTAGTTCAGGTTGGTAGAGTTAGTTCAGATTGGTAGAGCTAGTTCAGGTTGGTAGAGCTAGTTCAGGGTGGTAGAGTTAGTTCAGGTTGGTAGAGTTAGTTCAGGTTGGTAGAGCTAGTTCAGGTTAGTAGAGTTAGTTCAGGTTGGTAGAGTTAGTTCAGGTTGGTAGGGCTAGTTCAGGTTGGTAGAGCTAGTTCAGGTTGGTAGAGCTAGTTCAGGTTGGTAGAGCTAGTTCAGGTTGGTAGAGTTAGTTCAGGTTGGTAGAGTTAGTTCAGGTTGGTAGAGTTAGTTCAGGTTGGTAGAGTTAGTTCAGGTTGGTAGAGTTAGTTCAGGTTGGTAGAGCTAGTTCAGGTTGGTAGAGCTAGTTCAGGTTGGTAGAGTTAGTTCAGGTTGGTAGAGTTAGTTCAGGTTGGTAGAGTTAGTTCAGGTTGGTAGAGCTAGTTCAGGTTAGTAGAGTTAGTTCAGGTTGGTAGAGTTAGTTCAGGTTGGTAGAGTTAGTTCAGGTTGGTAGAGCTAGTTCAGGTTGGTAGAGTTAGTTCAGGTTGGTAGAGTTAGTTCAGGTTGGTAGAGTTCAGGTTGGTAGAGCTAGTTCAGGTTGGTAGAGTTAGTTCAGGTTGGTAGAGCTAGTTCAGGTTGGTAGAGTTAGTTCAGGTTGGTAGAGTTAGTTCAGGTTGGTAGAGTTAGTTCAGGTTGGTAGAGCTAGTTCAGGTTGGTAGAGTTAGTTCAGGTTGGTAGAGTTAGTTCAGGTTGGTAGAGTTAGTTCAGGTTGGTAGAGTTAGTTCAGGTTGGTAGAGTTAGTTCAGGTTGGTAGAGTTAGTTCAGGTTGGTAGAGTTAGTTCAGGTTGGTAGAGTTAGTTCAGGTTGGTTGAGTTAGTTCAGGTTAGTAGAGTTAGTTCAGGTTGGTAAAGCTAGTTCAGGTTGGTAGAGTTAGTTCAGGTTGGTAGAGCTAGTTCAGGTTGGTAGAGTTAGTTCAGGTTGGTAGAGTTAGTTCAGGTTGGTAGAGTTAGTTCAGGTTGGTAGAGTTAGTTCAGGTTGGTAGAGTTAGTTCAGGTTGGTAGAGTTAGTTCAGGTTGGTAGAGTTCAGGTTGGTAGAGTTAGTTCAGGTTGGTAGAGTTAGTTCAGGTTGGTAGAGTTAGTT
Source organism: Notolepis coatsorum (assembly GCF_963971535.1). Lineage (NCBI taxonomy): Eukaryota > Metazoa > Chordata > Actinopteri > Aulopiformes > Paralepididae > Notolepis > Notolepis coatsorum. The sequence continues at coordinate 20,806 of NW_028174357.1, read as the reverse complement.
CAGGTTGGTAGAGTTAGTTCAGGTTGGTAGAGTTAGTTCAGGTTGGTAGAGTTAGTTCAGGTTGGTAGAGTTAGTTCAGGTTGGTAGAGCTAGTTCAAGTTGGTAGAGTTAGTTCAGGTTGGTAGAGTTAGTTCAGGTTGGTAGAGTTAGTTCAGGTTGGTACAGTTAGTTCAGGTTGGTAGAGCTAGTTCAGGTTGGTAGAGCTAGTTCAGATTGGTAGAGTTAGTTCAGGTTGGTAGAGTTAGTTCAGGTTGGTAGAGCTAGTTCAGGTTGGTAGAGTTAGTTCAGGTTGGTATAGCTAGTTCAGGTTGGTAGAGTTAGTTCAGGTTGGTAGAGTTAGTTCAGGTTGGTAGAGTTCAGGTTGGTAGAGTTAGTTCAGGTTGGTAGAGTTAGTTCAGGTTGGTAGAGTTCAGGTTGGTAGAGTTAGATAAGGTTGGTAGAGTTAGTTCAGGTTGGTAGAGTTAGTTCAGGTTGGTAGAGCTAGTTCAGGTTGGTAGAGCTAGTTCAGGTTGGTAGAGCTAGTTCAGGTTGGTAGAGTTAGTTCAGGTTGGTAGAGTTAGTTCAGGTTGGTAGAGTTAGTTCAGGTTGGTAGAGTTAGTTCAGGTTGGTAGAGCTAGTTCAGGTTGGTAGAGTTAGTTCAGGTTGGTAGAGTTAGTTCAGGTTGGTAGAGCTAGTTCAGGTTGGTAGAGTTAGTTCAGGTTGGTAGAGTTAGTTCAGGTTGGTAGAGCTAGTTCAGGTTGGTAGAGTTAGTTCAGGTTGGTAGAGTTAGTTCAGGTTGGTAGAGCTAGTTCAGGTTGGTAGAGTTAGTTCAGGTTGGTAGAGCTAGTTCAGGTTGGTAGAGCTAGTTCAGGTTGGTAGAGTTAGTTCAGGTTGGTAGAGTTAGTTCAGGTTGGTAGAGTTAGTTCAGGTTGGTAGAGCTAGTTCAGGTTGGTAGAGCTAGTTCAGGTTGGTAGAGCTAGTTCAGGTTGGTAGAGTTAGTTCAGGTTGGTAGAGTTAGTTCAGGTTGGTAGAGTTTAGGTTGGTAGAGCTAGTTCAGGTTGGTAGAGTTAGTTCAGGTTGGTAGAGTTAGTTCAGGTTGGTAGAGTTAGTTCAGGTTGGTAGAGTTAGTTCAGGTTGGTAGAGTTAGTTCAGGTTGGTAGAGTTAGTTCAGGTTGGTAGAGTTAGTTCAGGTTGGTAGAGTTAGTTCAGGTTGGTAGAGCTAGTTCAGGTTGGTAGAGTTAGTTCAGGTTGGTAGAGTTAGTTCAGGTTGGTAGAGCTAGTTCAGGTTGGTAGAGTTCAGGTTGGTAGAGTTAGTTCAGGTTGGTAGAGTTAGTTCAGGTTGGTAGAGTTAGTTCAGGTCGGTAGAGTTAGTTCAGGTTGGTAGAGTTAGTTCAGGTTGGTACAGTTAGTTCAGGTTGGTAGAGCTAGTTCAGGTTGGTAGAGCTAGTTCAGATTGGTAGAGTTAGTTCAGGTTGGTAGAGTTAGTTCAGGTTGGTAGAGCTAGTTCAGGTTGGTAGAGTTAGTTCAGGTTGGTATAGCTAGTTCAGGTTGGTAGAGTTAGTTCAGGTTGGTAGAGTTAGTTCAGGTTGGTAGAGTTCAGGTTGGTAGAGTTAGTTCAGGTTGGTAGAGTTAGTTCAGGTTGGTAGAGTTCAGGTTGGTAGAGTTAGTTCAGGTTGGTAGAGTTAGTTCAGGTTGGTAGAGTTAGTTCAGGTTGGTAGAGCTAGTTCAGGTTGGTAGAGCTAGTTCAGGTTGGTAGAGCTAGTTCAGGTTGGTAGAGTTAGTTCAGGTTGGTAGAGTTAGTTCAGGTTGGTAGAGTTAGTTCAGGTTGGTAGAGCTAGTTCAGGTTGGTAGAGTTAGTTCAGGTTGGTAGAGTTAGTTCAGGTTGGTAGAGCTAGTTCAGGTTGGTAGAGTTAGTTCAGGTTGGTAGAGTTAGTTCAGGTTGGTAGAGCTAGTTCAGGTTGGTAGAGTTAGTTCAGGTTGGTAGAGTTAGTTCAGGTTGGTAGAGCTAGTTCAGGTTGGTAGAGTTAGTTCAGGTTGGTAGAGCTAGTTCAGGTTGGTAGAGCTAGTTCAGGTTGGTAGAGTTAGTTCAGGTTGGTAGAGTTAGTTCAGGTTGGTAGAGTTAGTTCAGGTTGGTAGAGCTAGTTCAGGTTGGTAGAGCTAGTTCAGGTTGGTAGAGCTAGTTCAGGTTGGTAGAGTTAGTTCAGGTTGGTAGAGTTAGTTCAGGTTGGTAGAGTTTAGGTTGGTAGAGCTAGTTCAGGTTGGTAGAGTTAGTTCAGGTTGGTAGAGTTAGTTCAGGTTGGTAGAGTTAGTTCAGGTTGGTAGAGTTAGTTCAGGTTGGTAGAGTTAGTTCAGGTTGGTAGAGTTAGTTCAGGTTGGTAGAGTTAGTTCAGGTTGGTAGAGTTAGTTCAGGTTGGTAGAGTTAGTTCAGGTTGGTAGAGTTAGTTCAGGTTGGTAGAGCTAGTTCAGGTTGGTAGAGTTCAGGTTGGTAGAGTTAGTTCAGTTTGGTAGAGTTAGTTCAGGTTGGTAGAGTTAGTTCAGGTTGGTAGAGTTAGTTCAGGTTGGTAGAGTTAGTTCAGGTTGGTAGAGCTAGTTCAGGTTGGTAGAGTTAGTTCAGGTTGGTAGAGTTAGTTCAGGTTGGTAGAGTTTAGGTTGGTAGAGCTAGTTCAGGTTGGTAGAGTTAGTTCAGGTTGGTAGAGTTAGTTCAGGTTGGTAGAGTTAGTTCAGGTTGGTAGAGTTAGTTCAGGTTGGTAGAGCTAGTTCAGGTTGGTAGAGTTTAGGTTGGTAGAGCTAGTTCAGGTTGGTAGAGTTAGTTCAGGTTGGTAGAGTTAGTTCAGGTTGGTAGAGTTAGTTCAGGTTGGTAGAGCTAGTTCAGGTTGGTAGAGTTATTTCAGGTTGGTAGAGCTAGTTCAGGTTGGTAGAGTTTAGGTTGGTAGAGCTAGTTCAGGTTGGTAGAGTTTAGGTTGGTAGAGCGCTGTGTGTGGGGGGAATAAAATCCAAGACCCGCGGCTATCGTGTTTACATGGTTTCTTTATTATCAGCATTATGCATATTGGCAACCAGATTGTCAGCGCTGGATCGTGTCGGACAGGAAAGACCAAGACTGTACATCCTCCCTCTTATGGTAGAAGAATAAAATAGAAAAGCTATGACTCAGAGACAGAGAGGGAAACAGAGACCGTGATTGGACGTTTGGAATGACAATCTTGCTGCCCCCTCCACTCTAAAAAGTGTTGGCGGCGAATCTGTAGCAATGCAGCCCATGACATTCTGAACTGGCGCTGAATGTTACTTACTGTGCTAATGCCAATGGAGTAGGATTGGGAAGGTAACATTTGCTTCCACACTGCAAAAAAATTTATGGAATAATTCTTTTTTTTTTAGCTTATCCTAGTTTTAGAATCGTATTCTCAGAAAGAAGCTGGGAAAAGAAATCTTCTATCAGGTGAAAGTATATCGTCGTGGGTTCCAATCTAGCAGAACTTGTTTCAAGGAATTTGGTGAAATGAGGTCGCTCACACCTGTTTCAAGATCACTTTGCTTTACTTTACTTTTACTTTGAGAAAATCCTTCCTTTATTGGAACAAATTAAATAAGGTCACTGTATTGGCAGATTTTTCACTACAAAATAGCTTTTTAATAAGACTCAATACAAGATTCAATTACTTTAGATTTGTTGCAGTCCACTGAAAACTGCCACGACCGAAGTCTGTGTGTCAGTGTCTCTGGATGGAAGAACACCGACACAAACCAGGTCACGGTGGATCACTGTGTTAAAGGGGAAGAACACCGACACAAACCAGGTCACGTGGAGAAGAACACCGACACAAACCAGGTCACGGTGGAGAAGAACACCGACACAAACCAGGTCACGGTGGAGAAGAACACCGACACAAACAGGTCACGGTGGATCACTGTGTTAAAGGGGAAGAACACCGACACAAACCAGGTCACGTGGAGAAGAACACCGACACAAACCAGGTCACGGTGGAGAAGAACACCGACACAAACCAGGTCACGGTGGAGAAGAACACCGACACAAACCAGGTCACGGTGGAGAAGAACACAGACACAAACCAGGTCACGGTGGATCACTGTGTTAAAGGAAGAACACCGACACAAACCAGGTCACGGTGGATCACTGTGTTAAAGGAAGAACACCGACACAAACCAGGTCACGGTGGATCACTGTGTTAAAGGGGAAGAACACCGACACAAACCAGGTCACGGTGGATCACTGTGTTAAAGGGGAAGAACACCGACACAAACCAGGTCACGGTGGATCACTGTGTTAAAGGAAGAACACCGACACAAACCAGGTCACGGTGGATCACTGTGTTAAAGGAAGAACACCGACACAAACCAGGTCACGGTGGATCACTGTGTTAAAGGAAGAACACCGACACAAACCAGGTCACGGTGGATCACTGTGTTAAAGGGGAAGAACACCGACACAAACCAGGTCACGGTGGATCACTGTGTTAAAGGAAGAACACCGACACAAACCAGGTCACGGTGGATCACTGTGTTAAAGGGGAAGAACACCGACACAAACCAGGTCACGGTGGATCACTGTGTTAAAGGAAGAACACCGACACAAACCAGGTCACGGTGGATCACTGTGTTAAAGGAAGAACACCGACACAAACCAGGTCACGGTGGATCACTGTGTTAAAGGAAGAACACTGACACAAACCAGGTCACGGTGGATCACTGTGTTAAAGGAAGAACACCGACACAAACCAGGTCACGGTGGATCACTGTGTTAAAGGGGAAGAACACCGACACAAACCAGGTCACGGAGGATCACTGTGTTAAAGGAAGAACACCGACACAAACCAGGTCACGGTGGATCACTGTGTTAAAGGAAGAACACCGACACAAACCAGGTCACGGTGGATCACTGTGTTAAAGGAAGAACACCGACACAAACCAGGTCACGGTGGATCACTGTGTTAAAGGAAGAACACCGACACAAACCAGGTCACGGTGGATCACTGTGTTAAAGGAAGAACACCGACACAAACCAGGTCACGGTGGATCACTGTGTTAAAGGGGAACTTCACCCAAAACATTACATATATATTTCCCTCCTTACCCGGAGTGCTATATATCCATCCCGATCGTTTCGATGTGTTTCAACACGCTTTTGGAAATATCTGCTGTAGAGATAACTGCCGTAGAGATATCTGCCGTAGAGATATCTGCCGTAGAGATGTCTGCTGTAGAGATATCTGCCGTAGAGATATCTGCCGTAGAGATGTCTGCTGTAGAGATATCTGCTGTAGAGATATCTGCCGTAGAGATAACTGCCGTAGAGATATCTGCCGTAGAGATATCTGCCGTAGAGATATCTGCCGTAGAGATATCTGCCGTAGAGATATCTGCAGTAGAGATATCTGCCGTAGAGATATCTGCCGTAGAGATATCTGTCGTAGAGATACTTATCTGTTGCTGTGCCAATACTTGATTCTTGGCGCTCAAAGCACCAACAAATACATTTGAAGATATTTGAAAAACCCAAAAGCAACATCTCTTTCCAGAGATCCTGACCGGATTACTCAGGATAATCCACAGATCTGGTTGTAAACGGTAAACGGTACATTTATATAGAGCTTTTATACAAAGCGCTTTACAATTTGTTCCTCACTTTCACACGTTCACACACACCGACGGCGGAGGCACAAGGTGCCGACCTACTCATCTGTAGCAGTTAGGGGGTTAAGCGTCTTGCTCATGGACACTTTGATACACGCTGCCTGGGAGGAGTGGGAATCGAACCTCTGGATTACCAGACGACTGCTCTCTACCTCCCGAGCCACTGTCTGTCGCACCCATCTTGTTGTGAGCAGGTTCGTGTACATGGTTAATAATGTAAATGGGCCGGTTGTAAATGGATGTACTTTGGTAGAAAATATCTCTACGACCCATCACTAGCGTCTGACTATTTCGCGCGTGCAGCATTGGAGCCTAGGTTATGCCAGCCAAGATGAAGAGGACATCGTTCGGCAGATGGACTGAAGATGAAAGTTGTTGCATGTTAGACAGTTCAGTCAGGCCCCGGCTAAAGACAGGGACAGCTAGTTAGCTTTAGCTACGTTATAATATTAAGTGTGGTTCAGTCGGGATATAGCCATGATGTCGGCTAGTAGCTAGCTTAGCTAAAGGCTAACTAGCGTTAGCTAACCTAGAGACAGCGCGTGCAGCATTGTTATGCCAAGATGAAGAGGATGGTCGTTCGGCAGATGAACTTCGTCAACTCCACGCGGTTGTCTCCATCCTCTTGGACGTTTGGTGAGTTTTTAATGCACTCTGTTCTATTCCCGCCGTGGATATCTCTCTCTCTCTCTCTCTGGAGCCAAACTGGCCGACTAGCTGTTGTAGTACTAGTAGCTAACGCCGGTGTGTGGCCTGGTGTCAGCACCTGTATTGCTTTTCTCATGTTGTACAGTTTTTCAGTGGTAGCCGCATAGCTTGCTTCTGCGTTAGCTAATGGTTAGCGATAGCCGGGTTGAGCTAACTGTTAGCCAGTTAGCTGTTTAGCTACGACGTTAGCTGCCGGCTGCGCTCGGCTGGGAACGTTAGTTTGATGCTATCAGTTAGCCTAGAGTTAGCTGTTAGCTTGTGCTACGACCATTGACATTAGCCGTGAGAATAGCAGGGGGTTCTGGCACTCTGACTACGACATCATCTTTGACAGAAGATGTAGTCGGGCCTGCACCATGACAAGGCTCCGGCCATACTTCTTTTTGTACCGCCAGCGAGAGGCCTTTCGTCAACGTGGAGACCTGTGTTGCGGCCTTTCGCCCTGCGTTCCACGTGCAGGTAAGATGTCATGACATTACCCCACTCTTCCTTCCTTCCCCTCCCGAATGTTTTGTTAATAACAATGTTTTTTTCCAGGCAAAACATATGTTACTTCACAACATTTGGAGATAGGACATGTGCTGTGTGTGAATTGTCTTGGTCGTTTGTGTAGCTTGGGTAGCGTTGGGCCGTTGGCCAAAGCTGTGTGTGGCCTGGTGTCAGTACCTGGCTAGCCTATTTAGCTGAATGCTGTTTAGCTGTTTTCTCTGGTATAGACCCTCTTCTCTTTGGATTTAAGTGTTGATCTTTGTCCTTTTGGATCTATGTATATTCATGTTGCCTTTGTGAAGTTATCTTTTCCTTCTGTTTTGTTCTTCCATTAAAAGTTGAATATCCTTTTAGGGGCTCATCTTTGCTTATCTCTCTCATACATGCTCTCTCTCTAACACACACACACACACGACAAACACACATGCTCTCTCTCTCTCTTTCTAACACACAGTCTGCCTATGGCTGCCTTTCTCGATGGCTAGGCTGTGCTCGCTGAGTCTGTACCTAGTCAAGGATCTTCAGTCACAGTGCTCAGGCATTCTGCCACTGTGTACTCTCTGTTTAGGGCCAAATAGCATTTCAATTTCTTTCCAATGTGTGTGTCTCTCTCTCTCTCTCTCTCTCTCTCTGTACACTGTATATTGACTGTAGAACGGGAGCTCTCTCTCGCTCTCTCTCTTGCTATATGTTGACTGTATCATGCCCAGCCTCGGGCAGCGCTATTATTTAAGAATATGTTGACTGTATGAAAAAAATATATATATATATATATATATTTTTTTTTTACCTTTTGGGGGGGGGGGGGGGGGGGGGGGGGCTCGCGTTTAAATCTCGCACAGGGCCTCGCATTTCTCCCAGGCGGCCCTGTCTCTACGACAGATGTATCTGCAACACATATCTCTACGACAGATATCTCTACGACACATATCTCTACAACACATATCTCTATGACAGATATCTCTGCAACACATATCTCTACGACAGATATCTGCAGAACCAGGAGCATCACACTGAAACGATCTGGATGGATTGACACTGAAGCACGAGGGAAAGCAATGGGGACGTTTATTTTATTTTTTCTATTTTGGGTGAACTGTCCCTTTAACACTTTGGCACAAGAATAACCTCAGTCAGACACATGATACTACATGAGACCAAAGTATACTGCTGTCACTCCAAAGTATACTGCTGTCACTCCAAAGTATACTGCTGTCACTCCAAAGAATACTGCTGTCACTCCAAAATAATTCATCAAAAAGAAGCAGACCATTTATATTGTATTTTAGAATTGTATTGTATTTATATAATTAGATCTGCTGCCTTTATTTCAGTATACATACTGTAGACTTGCAGTATGTAGTCTGCAGATATGCAGGGGTGTACAAGTGAAAGTATGGGTACCGTCTCAAAATCGTACTCACGTAAAAGTCTCTGGCTAAAAACCCACTTTAGTCAAAGTAAAAAAGTTTCTACTTTTAAATGTACTTAAGTACTAAAAGGTGAAAGTAAAAACTTTTTTTCTGACTGTCTGTTCTTCTGATAGCAGGTGTTTAATCAAAGATCCCCGCTTTCTAGTCTTGCACAAGGACCAATCAGCATGGGTATGGGCGGGTTCATTTTCCATTGATGGGGATTTGATTGGCTGTTTTTAAATAAAGCGTGGCCACAGGATTAATAACGTTAACGTTAGTTCGGCCAGAGAAACAAATATATACTAATTAAAATTGTTGGACCTGCGAGATTTGTACTTTGTACTTTGTAGGTCTGCATTTTAAATGTAAGGAGTAAAAAGTCTGTTTTTTTTCTCTGAAAAGTAATTGAGTAAAAGTACAAGTATACAAACCTAATAATACTCGAGTAAAGTACAAATCCCCAAAAACAGTACTTAGGTATTGTAACGAAGTACAATTACTCAAGTACTTTACACCCCTGCAGAATATGTAGACTGTAAGATATGTAGGCTTGCAGTATGTCGTCTACCGATAGACTTGCAGTATGTCGTCTACAGATAGACTTGCAGTATGTCGTCTACAGATAGACTTGCAGTATGTCGTCTACAGATAGACTTGCAGTATGTCGTCTACAGATATGTAGGCTTGCAGTATGTCGTCTACATCAATGCTCGTTCTGCATTGAAAGATGCTGGTAGCGGGTCGTGGTCAGATAACCGTGTTTCCCAGCTCCAGCGTGGCAGCTTGTCTCGGTACGGAGGAGTGTGAGGTCTCACGCGGTGCCGTGAGGGAACAGGAAGCCTCGTCTCTGTCGTCTCCACGGTGGAACCATAGTAGTGAGTCATTGAGCAGAAGGGAGGAGAGGAGATAGTGAACTTGATCTCTTTATTTCTTACTAGTATAAATGTTAAAACAGCTCAGGAGAAAAGCGCTTTCAGCTAAAAATATATTCATAATTGTGAATAAACAGTATCCATATTATGCTTCAGGTGAAAGAGTAAAAAGAAAAAGCCAGTGAAAATAAATTATCTGCATAACAATAACAATAATTATAATAACAATAATTATAATAAAACAGTTCTCAAATTAAGATTTATAAACTTTTTTGTTTTGTTTGCTTGTTTCTTTCTTTACCTTTGTGTTTACATTTTTTTTTGTAAATTCCTTTAAAATAGTCCATGAGCACAAATCCAGCATATATTTCGTTTACATGTCGTGAAGGTCGATCGCTCTCGTCTTCGCCCCGCAGCCGATCCGCCCCTCCTTATATCATACATTTACAATATTCACAGTAACCACAAACTTGTTCGGCACATACCATCGCAGCTAGACAAGGAGGGGGGGGGGGGTCTGACTGTCCGCAGAGGGAGGGGGGGGGGGCATTAGAGCAATAACCACAAGGTGCAATCCTATTGTGTATAACCCTTTCACGACCACACTACAGAAGGTTAACCTTTCACTACCACACTACAGACGCCATCTGTAGTGTGGTAGTGAAGGGTTAACCTTCTGTGGTGTGGCAGTGAAAGGGTTGTCCTTCTGTATTGTCACAGTGAAAGGGTAAACCTTCTGTAGTGTGGTTGTGAAAGGGTTAACCCTTTGTCGTGTGGCAGTGAAAGGGTTACCCTGCCGTAGTGTCGCAGTGACAGGGTTAACCCTTTGTCGTGTGACAGTGAAAGGGCTAACCATTTGTCGTGTGACAGTGAAAGGGTTAACCTTCTGAATTGTCGCAGTGAAAGGGTTAAACATTTGTCTTGTGGCAGTGAAAGGGTTAACCTTCTGTATTGTCGCAGTGAAAGGGTTAACCTTCTGTATTGTCGCAGTGAAATGGTTAACCATTTGGTAGTGTGGTAGTGAAAGGGTTGATGCATCAAAGGGTTGGAGAGCGTCAAACATCCATATCCAAGGTCAAACATCCATATCCTCTCTAATCAAACAGGTACCTAAAGGTGAAGAGCAGAACAAGAAAAGTGCCTCCTTTGACCCCGACGTTGGGTTCAGCCGACCCGTACGACCTCCTCCGTACGACACACACAGCAAGACGGACGCGCCACAGACAGTGTGTCCTTCAACATCGTCCACGTCGTCATCGTAAGCGAGACGCGGCGCAAAAAGTCCCCAGTTCGGATTATGTAACTATGCCGCACACATCCGTGCTAACCGCTATATAGCCCCTCCCCTTCCCCGCCCTCCCTCCCTCCCTCCCTCAGCCCATGGCCGTGACCATGTTGGAGTGGTGGTGGGGATGGCCGAAGGAGGGGTGGTGTATGGGCGTGGGTGTGGGCAGCATGTGTCCGGCGTGGCTGAAGGGGGGCAGGTGGCCCATGGACATGTGACCCGCCAGCGAGGCGGCGGCGCCGAAGGGCGAGCTCTTGTCCTGCATGCAGCGGGAGAGCTCCTCGTAGCCGTCGCACGGCCGCCTGCCCTTCTTCGACTTGTTGGACATCTTGCGGTTGCGCGTCTGGATGCCCTCCTTCTTCATGGTCAGCGGCCGGTTCACCTGGTTCGGGGGAGAGAAGGAGAGGCGGTTGTTTTTAAAAGCGTGATCGTGGACCGTGTCGACTTTTGATAATAATAATAATTCATTGTATTTATAAAGCGCTTCTCAGGAACCCGAAGTCGCTGACATTAGGCGGGAAAACAGAGAAAACAAAGAAACAAAAGGAACAAAAGGAACATAAGACCACGGGGGAAACAGGGAAAACAGAAAACATAAGGTGACAGTAACAAAGATCAAAACAGGTTGGAGGGGGGGGGGGGGGTAAGGTTGGGGAAGGTTGAAGGCTAGGGAGAACAGGTGGGTTTTGAGGCGGGATTTGAAGTTGGAGAGTGTGGGGGAGTCTCTGAGGGTCTGAGGGAGGGAGTTCCAGAGTCGAGGTGCAGTGCTACCAGAGTCTCATGGCCGGCACAGAGAGACTCAGAAGAAGCTTCTATCCCCCCGGCAAGCGCTACCAGAGTCTCATGGCCGGCACAGAGAGACTCAGAAGGAGCTTCTATCCCCAGGCAAGTGCTACCAGAGTCTCATGGCCGGTACAGAGAGACTCAGAAGGAGCTTCTATCCCCAGGCAAGCGCTACCGGAGTCTCATGGCCGGTACAGAGAGACTCATAAGGAGCTTCTATCCCCAGGCAAGCGCTACCGGAGTCTCATGGCCGGCACAGAAAGACTCAGAAGGAGCTTCTATCTCCAGGCAAGAGCTACCGGAGTCTCATGGCCGGTACAGAGAGACTCAGAAGGAGCTTCTATCCCCAGGCAAGCGCTACCGGAGTCTCATGGCCGGCACAGAGAGACTCAGAAGGAGCTTCTATCCCCAGGCCATCAGGATGCTCAATGTGGACTCACTGTAACACTAACCCATCCATTCTACATTCACTGCACACAACACCCTCATGCACACACACTCACTTTAAACATTCACCTTAAACATTACACCATATTATGCGTTTCAAAAGCATGATCTTCGACCGTTGTGTGTCGACCTTACATATACATTTACATTTAGTCATTTAAGTGACGCTTTTATCCAAAGCGACTTACAAGTTCTGTCAACTCTGGCAGCTGAGTAACAATGTAAATGAAGGTAAATGGTGCTTTTATAACATGCTTTTATCCAAAGTGCTGTACAATTTGTTCCTCACATTTTTACCCGTTCACTCACACATTCACACACCGACGGCAGAGGTGCCATGCACCATGCAAGGTGACAACCTGCTCAGTAAGGGGTTTAAGTGTCTTTCACCTGAGTAACTATAGTTGTGCTATAGTCTTGAGTGCATAGTAGTGAAGTCATATTAGCATAGTAGGTAGTAGCTAATATAGGAAGATTTAGTGGCAAAGTGCATGACAGTAAACGTTTTTTCCTTTCAGATATTGATTGAAGAGGTGTGTTTTTAGCCGACGGCAGAATATTTCTGGGGTTTCGGCTCCTGACTGTGGTGGTTTCAGCTGTCTGTCCTGATTGTGATGGTTTCAGCTGTCTGTCCTGATTGTGATGGTTTCAGCTGTCTGTCCTGACTGTGGTGGTTTCAGCTGTCTGTCCTGATTGTGATGGTTTCAGCTGTCTGTCCTGGCTGTGATGGTTTCAGCTGTCTGTCCTGACTGTGATGGTTTCAGCTGTCTGTCCTGGCTGTGGTGGTTTCAGCTGTCTGTCCTGACTGTGATGGTTTCAGCTGTCTGTCCTGACTGTGATGGTTTCAGCTGTCTGTCCTGACTGTGGTGGTTTCAGCTGTCTGTCCTGTCTGTGATGGTTTCAGCTGTCTGTCCTGACTGTAATGGTTTCAGCTGTCTGTCCTGACTGTGGTGGTTTCAGCTGTCTGTCCTGTCTGTGATGGTTTCAGCTGTCTGTCCTGACTGTGATGGTTTCAGCTGTCTGTCCTGACTGTGGTGGTTTCAGCTGTCTGTCCTGACTGTGATGGTTTCAGCTGTCTGTCCTGACTGTGATGGTTTCAGCTGTCTGTCCTGACTGTGATGGTTTCAGCTGTCTGTCCTGACTGTGATGGTTTCAGCTGTCTGTCCTGACTGTGGTGGTTTCAGCTGTCCTGACTGTGGTAGTTTCAGCTGTCCTGACTGTGATGGTTTCAGCTGTCTGTCCTGACTGTGGTGGTTTCAGCTGTCCTGACTGTGATGGTTTCAGCTGTCTGTCCTGACTGTGATGGTTTCAGCTGTCTGTCCTGACTGTGATGGTTTCAGCTGTCTGTCCTGACTGTGGTGGTTTCAGCTGTCCTGACTGTGATGGTTTCAGCTGTCTGTCCTGACTGTGATGGTTTCAACTGTCTGTCCTGACTGTGGTGGTTTCAGCTGTCTGTCCTGACTGTGGTGGTGTCAGCTGTCTGTCCTGACTGTGATGGTTTCAGCTGTCCTGACTGTGATGGTTTCAGCTGTCCTGACTGTGATGGTTTCAGCTGTCTGTCCTGACTGTGGTGGTTTCAGCTGTCTGTCCTGACTGTGGTGGTTTCAGCTGTCTGTCCTGACTGTGGTGGTTTCAGCTGTCTGTCCTGACTGTGGTGGTTTCAGCTATCCTGACTGTGATGGTTTCAGCTGTCTGTCCTGACTGTGATGGTTTCAGCTGTCTGTCCTGACTGTGATGGTTTCAGCTGTCCTGACTGTGATGGTTTCAGCTGTCTGTCCTGACTGTGATGGTTTCAGCTGTCTGTCCTGACTGTGATGGTTTCAGCTGTCTGTCCTGACTGTGATGGTTTCAGCTGTCTGTCCTGACTGTGATGGTTTCAGCTGTCTGTCCTGACTGTGGTGGTTTCAACTGTCTGTCCTGACTGTGATGGTTTCAGCTGTCTGTCCTGACTGTGATGGTTTCAGCTGTCTGTCCTGACTGTGATGGTTTCAGCTGTTTGTCCTGACTGTGGTGGTTTCAGCTGTCTGTCCTGACTGTGGTGGTTTCAGCTGTCCTGACTGTGATGGTTTCAGCTGTCCTGACTGTGATGGTTTCAGCTGTCTGTCCTGACTGTGGTGGTTTCAGCTGTCTGTCCTGACTGTGATGGTTTCAGCTGTCTGTCCTGACTGTGATGGTTTCAGCTGTCCTGACTGTGATGGTTTCAGCTGTCTGTCCTGACTGTGACGGTTTCAGCTGTCCTGACTGTGGTGGTTTCAGCTGTCCTGACTGGTGGTTTCAGCTGTCCTGACTTTGGTGGTTTCAGCTGTCTGTCCTGACTGTGGTGGTTTCAGCTGTCCTGACTGTGATGGTTTCAGCTGTCCTGACTGTGATGGTTTCAGCTGTCTGTCCTGACTGTCGTGGTTTCAGCTGTCTGTCCTGACTGTGATGGTGTCAGCTGTCTGTCCTGACTGTGATGGTTTCAGCTGTCGTGACTGTGATGGTTTCAGCTGTCTGTCCTGACTGTGACGGTTTCAGCTGTCTGTCCTGACTGTGATGGTTTCAGCTGTCTGTCCTGACTGTGATGGTTTCAGCTCTCCTGACTGTGATGGTTTCAGCTGTCCTGACTGTGGTGGTTTCAGCTGTCCTGACTGTGGTGGTTTCAGCTGTCTGTCCTGACTGTGATGGTTTCAGCTGTCCTGACTGTGATGGTTTCATCTGTCTGTCCTGACTGTGGTGGTTTCAGCTGTCTGTCCTGACTGTGGTGGTTTCAGCTGTCTGTCCTGACTGTGGTGGTTTCAGCTGTCCTGACTGTGATGGTTTCAGCTGTCCTGACTGTGATGGTTTCAGCTGTCTGTCCTGACTGTGGTGGTTTCAGCTGTCTGTCCTGACTGTGATGGTTTCAGCTGTCTGTCCTGACTGTGATGGTTTCAGCTGTCCTGACTGTGATGGTTTCAGCTGTCTGTCCTGACTGTGACGGTTTCAGCTGTCTGTCCTGACTGTGATGGTTTCAGCTGTCTGTCCTGACTGTGGTGGTTTCAACTGTCTGTCCTGACTGTGATGGTTTCAGCTGTCTGTCCTGACTGTGATGGTTTCAGCTGTCTGTCCTGACTGTGATGGTTTCAGCTGTCTGTCCTGACTGTGATGGTTTCAGCTGTTTGTCCTGACTGTGGTGGTTTCAGCTGTCTGTCCTGACTGTGGTGGTTTCAGCTGTCCTGACTGTGATGGTTTCAGCTGTCTGTCCTGACTGTGATGGTTTCAGCTGTCTGTCCTGACTGTGATGGTTTCAGCTGTTTGTCCTGACTGTGGTGGTTTCAGCTGTCTGTCCTGACTGTGGTGGTTTCAGCTGTCTGTCCTGACTGTGATGGTTTCAGCTGTCCTGACTGTGATGGTTTCAGCTGTCTGTCCTGACTGTGGTGGTTTCAGCTGTCTGTCCTGACTGTGATGGTTTCAGCTGTCTGTCCTGACTGTGATGGTTTCAGCTGTCCTGACTGTGATGGTTTCAGCTGTCTGTCCTGACTGTGACGGTTTCAGCTGTCCTGACTGTGGTGGTTTCAGCTGTCCTGACTGTGGTGGTTTCAGCTGTCTGTCCTGACTGTGGTGGTTTCAGCTGTCCTGACTGTGATGGTTTCAGCTGTTCTGACTGTGATGGTTTCAGCTGTCTGTCCTGACTGTCGTGGTTTCAGCTGTCTGTCCTGACTGTGATGGTTTCAGCTGTCTGTCCTGACTGTGATGGTTTCAGCTGTCTGTCCTGACTGTGATGGTTTCAGCTGTCCTGACTGTGATGGTTTCAGCTGTCTGTCCTGACTGTGACGGTTTCAGCTGTCTGTCCTGACTGTGATGGTTTCAGCTGTCTGTCCTGACTGTGATGGTTTCAGCTCTCCTGACTGTGATGGTTTCAGCTGTCCTGACTGTGGTGGTTTCAGCTGTCCTGACTGTGGTGGTTTCAGCTGTCTGTCCTGACTGTGATGGTTTCAGCTGTCCTGACTGTGATGGTTTCAGCTGTCTGTCCTGACTGTGGTGGTTTCAGCTGTCTGTCCTGACTGTTGTGGTTTCAGCTGTCTGTCCTGACTGTGGTGGTTTCAGCTGTCCTGACTGTGATGGTTTCAGCTGTCTGTACTGACTGTGATGGTTTCAGCTGTCTGTCCTGACTGTGATGGTTTCAGCTGTCTGTCCTGACTGTGGTGGTTTCAGCTGTCCTGACTGTGATGGTTTCAGCTGTCTGTCCTGACTGTGATGGTTTCAGCTGTCCTGACTGTGATGGTTTCAGCTGTCCTGACTGTGATGGTTTCAACTGTCCTGACTGTGGTGGTTTCAGCTGTCCTGACTGTGATGGTTTCAGCTGTCCTGACTGTGGTGGTTTCAGCTGTCTGTCCTGACTGTGATGGTTTCAGCTGTCCTGACTGTGGTGGTTTCAGCTGTCTGTCCTGACTGTGATGGTTTCAGCTGTCCTGACTGTGATGGTTTCAGCTGTCCTGACTGTGATGGTTTCAACTGTCCTGACTGTGGTGGTTTCAGCTGTCCTGACTGTGATGGTTTCAGCTGTCCTGACTGTGGTGGTTTCAGCTGTCTGTCCTGACTGTGGTGGTTTCAGCTGTCCTGACTGTGATGGTTTCAGCTGTCCTGACTGTGATGGTTTCAGATGTCTGTCCTGACTGTGGTGGTTTCAGCTGTCTGTCCTGACTATGATGGTTTCAGCTGTCCTGACTGTGGTGGTTTCAGCTGTCTGTCCTGACTGTGATGGTTTCAGCTGTCTGTCCTGACTGTGGTGGTTTCAGCTGTCTGTCCTGACTGTGGTGGTTTCAACTGTCCTGACTGTGATGGTTTCAGCTGTCTGTCCTGACTGTGATGGTTTCAGCTGTCTGTCCTGACTGTGGTGGTTTCAGCTGTCTGCCCTGACTGTGATGGTTTCAGCTGTCTGTCCTGACTGTGATGGCTTCAGCTGTCCTGACTGTGGTGGTTTCAGCTGTCTGTCCTGACTGTGGTGGTTTCAACTGTCCTGACTGTGATGGTTTCAGCTGTCTGTCCTGACTGTGATGGTTTCAGCTGTCTGTCCTGACTGTGGTGGTTTCAGCTGTCTGCCCTGACTGTGATGGTTTCAGCTGTCTGTCCTGACTGTGGTGGTTTCAGCTGTCTGTCCTGACTGTGATGGTTTCAGCTGTCTGTCTTGACTGTGATGGTTTCAGCTGTCTGTCCTGACTGTGATGGTTTCAGCTGTCCTGACTGTGATGGTTTCAGCTGTCTGTCCTGACTGTGATGGTTTCAGCTGTCTGTCCTGACTGTGATGGTTTCAGCTGTCTGTCCTGACTGTGATGGTTTCAGCTGTACTGACTGTTCTGAAGGTCCAGATTAACACATAGAGTCTGCGTTTATTATTTTGTATAACTTATATATTGTTTATATATATAAGATATATATTTTCACGTCATCTGTTTACCTACCAGTATTCATCATTCGCTTATTTGTATATGTTCCACTCTTAACGCCGTAGACAGCGTGAGCGCATGCGCGGGCTTCTCGGGACATGCCCGGACAGAGTGTGTGTTATAGAAGAAACGTTTGGTAGCAGTAACAGGACGGCAAGCAACGTATCTTGACAGAGAGCTGTACAGCTAATTAGATACCACATAATATTGTCGAGCCACTATTGGCACAGTATAGTGACTTGTTTGAGCGAAGTAACGTTGAGAGACTTATAGCTGAATCCAGCGGCGTTCTGGATTTAACTACCTATTGAAGACGACATGCGGGTTGGCCTAAGTACACAAGGGCTAACTAGCTATCAACCATGCCAACAGGCTTTTGGACTAATAGCTATTAATCCTGCCATCGGGCGCTAGGAATACAGGAACCCGGTCCGTACGAGACCCTCCTCACCAGCGACGACAGGATTATCCCAAGTTTGTCTGCAGCTCTCTGGAGTAGGAGCTCCAGAGAATTACCGTCTCCACCCGCCATCTTGCTTTCCCCGTGCCGTTCGCTTCTTCTCACTCCATTCAGAGCATCAATGGTCGAGTACTCGTAGTTCAGGACTATCGTTACCTCTGACATTGTGGCATTGATATTATAATAGTAACCGGAGATCTGTGTTCATATGCTATGTATGTTTTGGCTTTAATATTAAAGTGATTGTTCAACTTTGTATCCCTGTCCCCTCGCAGTTAATAGAGTGTCCGCCATTTTGTGTACCTATACTGTCTGGCTAATTAATATTCTAGTAGTGGTCTAATCTAACATTTAAATACAGTCAGGGTTGTGTAGCCCCTTAGCTACACTGACTGTGATGGTTTCAGCTGTCTGTCCTGACTGTGATGGTTTCAACTGTCTGTCCTGACTGTGATGGTTTCAGCTGTCTGTCCTGACTGTGATGGTTTCAGCTGTCCTGACTGTGATGGTTTCAGCTGTCTGTCGTGACTGTGATGGTTTCAGCTGTCCTGACTGTGATGGTTTCAGCTGTTTGTCCTGACTGTGATGGTTTCAGCTGTCCTGACTATGATGGTTTCAGCTGTCTGTCCTGACTGTGATGGTTTCAGCTGTCTGTCCTGACTGTGGTGGTTTCAGCTGTCCTGACTGTGATGGTTTCAGCTGTCTGTACTGACTGTGATGGTTTCAGCTGTGCTGACTGTGGTGGTTTCAGCTGTCCTGACTGTGATGGTTTCAGTTGTCTGTCCTGACTGTGATGGTTTCAGCTGTCTGTCCTGACTGTGATGGTTTCAGATGTCCTGACTGTGATGGTTTCAGCTGTCTGTCCTGACTGTGATGGTTTCAGCTGTCTGTCCTGACTGTGATGGTTTCAGCTGTCTGTCCTGACTGTGATGGTTTCAGATGTCTGTCCTGACTGTGATGGTTTCAGCTGTCCTGACTGTGATGGTTTCAGCTGTCCTGACTGTGATGGTTTCAGCTGTCCTGACTGTGATGGTTTCAGATGTCTGTCCTGACTGTGGTGGTTTCAGCTGTCTGTCCTGACTGTGATGGTTTCAGATGTCTGTCCTGACTGTGATGGTTTCAGCTGTCCTGACTGTGATGGTTTCAGCTGTCCTGACTGTGATGGTTTCAGCTGTCCTGACTGTGATGGTTTCAGATGTCTGTCCTGACTGTGGTGGTTTCAGCTGTCTGTCCTGACTGTGATGGTTTCAGCTGTCCTGACTGTGATGGTTTCAGCTGTCTGTCCTGACTGTGGTGGTTTCAGCTGTCTGTCCTGACTGTGATGGTTTCAGCTGTCTGTCCTGACTGTGATGGTTTCAGCTGTCTGTCCTGACTGTGATGGTTGCAGTTGTCTGTCCTGACTGTGATGGTTGCAGCTGTCTGTCCTGACTGTGATGGTTTCAGCTGTCTGTCCTGACTGTGATGGTTTCAGCTGTCACGAGTTAAAGACATAAAGGTGTGAGTGAGGTCAGTGACAGGGTTTGGGTTTGGAAGGAAGGTTGTATTGTTGCTACTATTGCAATTGAGCAATTCAAAACATCACAACATGTCACCAAACCAATGCAAAAACACTTTAGCCCCATATTCAAGTTATTATACGTCTTGCATTACACTGTAAAACTGGGATTGGGGTTAATTAAATAATTATTAGTAACCTATACATAATAAAAAAGACTGTGTGCCGTTTAAAATCGAATTGAGCTGAATTAAAATAATTTGAACCATTTATGAATTGCATTTTACACCGTTTTAGTTGAATAAAATGTACTGATAGTTTAAAAGTGACCAGATGACTCAGTTTTTACAGTGTATGCATTTCCTGTACCTATGCCCTAGAAAGATGGTACAGAGGCTGAGCCTGTGGCTCCTTTGAACAATATAGGGTCAGGTATTTAAAAACAGCACCATCAGCGTATCAAACTAATGACTTTGACTGGGTATATTAAGACATTTTGCCATAAACAAAACCAGATGCCAGTACTTCAATGGTCCAAAAAAGAAAAGAAAAAAAAACTGTTCTGTTTTCACAGCCAATCAACACTGCCGTGATTGTATCACACATTACTTGACTGACCAATCAAAGTGAAACTCTTTCATTAAGATGTTTAAATATCATACAGATATGAGCTGTATAGTCGTTTGGCTTTAAGGAAATTGACTTGACCTAAAAAAAAAAAAAAAAAAACATAATTAGGCTATAAGGTTTTCATACACAGAAATGATCTAAAGAAAATGCTGTATCTTATGCAAGATATCTATATTGATATCGGTGTTGTAGGACATTGTCTAAAAGATACCCAGCCCCTACACTGACCCTGGGCCTAGTTTTTTAAACAGAGCCAGTTCCACTCAACAACAACAGTCCCACCATTGTGTGTCTCGAGGGGATCAGCCTACCATGGAGACAATCAAACACAAGGAAAGAAAACACCAACAGTGTCTGAGCTAACCGCATGCACCCGCCCCCCCTCCCCTCCCCTCTCTCTCTCTCTCTCTCTCTCTCTCTCTCTCTCTCTCTCTCTCTCTCTCTCTCTCTCTCTCTCCTCCCCGCCTCTCTCTTATGCCTTTCCTTATCCCCTCGCCAATCAGTGTAACCTGCCCCGGCCCGCTTTCCCATCTACTTGACCCCGCTTGGCTCGGTGTGTGACCCCCCTGCGGCCGATCGGACCACCACTTACATTATGCAGCTTGTAGTAGAGGCCGCACGCGTTGCACACCGGGTCTCCGTTGGCGTTGCGTCGCCACAGCGTGGTGGTGGTCGTCTGGCAGTTGGCGCAACAGGTGCCCGCTCGTCTGGCCGCGGACTGCGCAGGAAAACAGCAATAATAATAAAAAAAACGTCTTTATTAAAGATGAGATCATATATTCCTTTATGGGGGGGGGGGGGGGGGTGCGCGGGCATCATATAGCAGCGAGGGGGAGGGGAGGTGAGAAGTCAAATTGAGTTAGTATCACTATTCCCGAGGGCGACAGAACGTTATTTTAATCTTTCAGTACATTATAATTGATTTTAGATTTTTTTTTTATCTATACAATTAAATGTATTATCCTTTAACCAAAGAACATAGTCCGCCTATAATTATAACGTAAATAATACAATAATAATAATAATAAGAAGAAGAAAAATAAAAACGAAACATATCGCTTGAGGAGTCTATATACTGTGACACTAGTCTTGTGCCCGTTCTGCAGGCCGGCCCCGGCTATTACACGGGCGTTCTCCTCGGCTCTGCCGTGTCTAAGGAGGCGTAAAGGTCAGAGCAGGACAAAGG
>NW_028174358.1:0-30000 GCF_963971535.1 Notolepis coatsorum | reverse complement strand
TAGGGATGATCCCCTGGTATCCAGCTAGCACAATTGCTAAGCTAGGCTAACTTGCAGTCAGATAGCTTCCTACAAGTTTCAAGTTTCAAGTTTCAAGTTTCTTTAATAGTTGTCATACAGAAGTACAGAATACTTTCATACAAAATGCTTCTTACTGTTACGCTACTGAACACAGAGAGGAAATCGGTACCTATCTCCTTGTCTGACTCTGGAGAAGATGGTAAGCGTATTACCCCTAATGTTGGCGTGTTCCTTAAAGGGGGGGGGGGGGGCTTTATTCAGAAACATCATGATGGGTTCTATTATTATCATCTATTATAGCTTATGTACTGTAATATGGTGGTCTGTATCCGCTGCCATTCATTTGTGCTAAGCTAGGCTAGCTTTCTACTGAACCAGGAAATTGGTATCCATCTTCTTGTCTGACTCTGGAGAAGATGGTAAGCACATTTCCCACAACGTTGGCGTGTTCCGTTAATAAAGACTGCTCTTTAATCTTTACTACTCTATGTTATATGAGAGAGAGAGGCTAATTTGCTCAAACATGGCTCCACCAGGGGGGTGGGGAGGGTGACAGGTGGATTTATTAGCTGTCTTTCATGTGGCAATATCTCAGCAACATTTGGCCAGTCGTTGATGCAGATATCACACTGATCAAGACGTGTTCTGGCTCACGCACCAGCCTTGTGTTAACGTTCTGGTTTCTCTCAGCGTTGTACAGCGTGCTCTGCCTGTTTTTCTAAATTTCCATCCACCTCTCTCTCTCTCTCTCTCTCTCTCTCTCTCTCTCTCTCTCTCTCTCTCTCTCTCTCTCTCTCTCTGTCTCTCTCTCTTTCTCCAGTGTCTGGCATTGGTTCTCACACTCAAACAAAAGCCCCCCCCCCCCCAAAAAAAACACACAACAACTTGATATTCACACCACCCAGAAATGCATCAGCGTGAGACTTTCAGATTCAAAATCAGACACTGCTCAGAAACGTGTCGGGTCTCTTGGCGTCAGCAGCGCATGGCGAGGAATGAAAACAGGGTTTTGAGACAGAAAAATAGAACCCCAGCCCCCCCCCCCCCCCCTGACACCCCCCACCCCTCTTTAATCAATTATTTCATCCATCCCTCTCTCGGTACGTCTATACGCTTACGCAATAAAACGTGCGTAGAACGAAAGACATTGTGACCAGGTACAGTACGTTTTGCATTCCAGAGAGAGAGAGAGAGAGAGAGAGAGAGAGAGAGAGAGAGAGAGAGAGAGAGAGAGAGAGAGAACACAATGTTTTTGTCCAAATAACTTTTTTTTCTTTTCCTTTTATTGCTTTCATATCTTGTTTTTTAGGTCCTGCGGGACCCAGAAGGGGTCTTTGCTCTGGCAAAGTGGGGGCTTAACCGTACGCGTGACCATACCATGCGATATAGGATTACAACCTATGGCTTTTTATTAAATCCTCTTTGCGAGCGATTACATGAAAGGACCCTGACGGGAGCAATTGAGGCTGTGACAACAAAGGGCCGTGGCAGCGACCTGGCGGTGTACAGGATTAAGTAAAAGCAGACTTAAAACATGCAGTAATCCCCCCAAAACCAGAGTTCCTCGACGTCTAATCTACACCTGCTGTCGGTCGGTTCACCGTCCGATGCCTCCGTCCCACATCCGTCCCTGAGTGGCGTTTGAATGATGCGGCCATGTTTTACGAGGCCGCCC
The DNA here is from genome assembly GCF_963971535.1 of Notolepis coatsorum. Lineage (NCBI taxonomy): Eukaryota > Metazoa > Chordata > Actinopteri > Aulopiformes > Paralepididae > Notolepis > Notolepis coatsorum. The sequence goes on along the minus strand of NW_028174358.1, from coordinate 28,304 downwards.
TGAAGCATCTTTTCTCTCCGTTCGGATGCACAATCCCACTCTTTTCTATATGATCTCCCGTGTGCAATTAGAATTAGAAAGAGAAGCGAACGATCGCTGGCTGGCGATGACGTAACGACTCCCACCGGATGCGCAATTTCTTTTCGTAGCCGCAGTTTGCGAAGCCGCTCTCTGATTGGCTAGCCCGCGTACAGCGAAGACCCTCTCTGATTGGTTTAGCTCCGAAGGGCTCTGGGATAGAAATGTCCGCTTTGCTTCTAAGTGGTTATGCTTTGGCCCTCTTTCGAAGTGGGTTATGCTTAGAGTTTGGAATCAGGGCTGGTGGTCCATCGCCCTGCTCTAAAGATAAACTCTAAGCATAACCCACTTCGGAAGAGGGCCAAAGCATAACCACTTCGAAGCAGAGAATATATATGTACAAGGCGGAAGAGCCCTTCGGAGCTAAACCAATCAGAGAGGGTCTTCGCTGTACGCGGGCTAGCCAATCAGAGAGAACGAAAGAAAAACGCGCCCGCCGGACATTTGAAAGATGTCCGTGGTAAACATCGTAAACAGGGCTTATTTTTTACTAACTGTCCCTCGGGTCCGTACTGAACTGGGAAAAAGCGCGTTCAGATATGCAGCTCCCTCCACCTGGAATCGGCTACAAAACCACCTGGACTTGCATGAGCTGGTCTCACTGGTTGCTTTTAAAACCCTTCTAAGCGATATGGAATCCAGCACATCGGGCTGCGGATGTTTTGACTGACTTTAAATGGTTCTGTGAATTGTCCTTGTTTTTGTTTTAATTGCTATATGTTTGTTTTCTAAATTGTTTTCGTCTGTAAATGTGAAATTGAAACTGTGCTGCTGCCTATCTTGGCCAGGACGCTCTTGTAAAAGAGATTTTTAATCTCAATGAGACTTTTTCCTGGTCAAATAAAGGTTAAAAAAAAAAAAAAAAAAAAAAAAACATCCTAAATGGACTCGCGTTTGCTTTCCTGTCGGTTGTTGATGTTACCGAACACCGAACACAGCCGAGATGTTTCCTGGCGAGGCGATCCCACCGTCTGTAGGCGGCTTGTCCAGGAGATAAGATAAGATAAGATATTCCTTTATTGATCCCCTTGGGGAAATTCAGGCATCTTTTTCAGCAGCCGCCGCTCGAGGGAATAGTTCGGCAGCACCGGTCGTTAGTGGTGGGGGAAAATATCGATACGTAGTAGTATCGCAATCACTTTGTGTGGCGATACTGTATCGATACAGGGACTTCAATAATTATTTATTTATTTATAAAAAAAAAAGTACTAAAAAAAAATCTTTTTTTTGTATTTTCTTTTTGTAATAAGGAAGTTGCATTGTTCATTTCAATACCTGTAATAGTACGGTAGTGCACACACACACACACACGCACACATGTGTGCATTCAGTTAAGTTGGAATATGACTGTAATACAAACAGTTCAGTTTGTCAGGTACATGCAACACAGATTACAGTGTTTACATCTGTCTGCTTGAGAAAATACCATGTTCTGCAATAAAAATGATTGAAGTGAGATGAACAGACTGAACTTTATTTTATTAGATAAAACATGTTGACAAAGTTTTACTTTGCAGTTGAAAAAGGGTAATAAATTGCAATATAGTGCAATATTAATATCGCAATACTCAGCATATCGCAATATATTTAGTATCGCAATACTATCGTATCGTGACTCAAGTATGGTGATAATATCGTATCGTGAGGCCTCTGGTGATTCCCAGCCCTACCGGTCGTGCTGCCGTTGTTGAGCGGCCCTCTTTGTCAAACATTTTCTTTTTAAGTTTGAGCTCCCCTGCTGGGAAACGAACTCCAGGCGCTCGCATGGGAGGTGCCTTTACCTCGAGACTACCTCACCCTGGGCCTGATGGTATTCATCCACGCACCCTCAAGGTCTGTGCTGACCAGTTGTGCCATGTTTATCATTCTCTCTTCTCTCTATATCTGTCTTCACCTGCTTTTCCTGCAATGTGGTTAACATCATGTCTTGTCCCTATTCCTAAAAAAGACCATCTGCGTAAGAGCCTCACTAACCTGAGACCTATTGCTCCGACATGCCACATCATGAAGTGTTTTGAAAGGGTAGTGCTGGGCCACCTCAGGGACTAGGTGGCACCTTATTTAGACCCCTTGCAATTTGCATACAGTTTCAAGTTTCTTTAATATTTGTCATACAGAAGTACAGAATACTTTTATACAAAATGCTTCTTACTGTTACGCTCCAGAGACTGTGCAAGACAAGATAAGTATGAAATAAAATAACATAGTAAAATTAGAAGTAAAAAATGAGGTCACAGTGTTCAGTTTAGACATATGTACAATGTTCGATGCAGAATAGACGTAGTTACCATACAATATACAATACTGTGCAGTGTACTAATATACAATACTATATAGTGCAAGGCAGAAATGGGACGAGGTGCAATTTAGGTACAATTCACAGTAGGTGTACGAGGAAGAGTGTAGGAGTCGACGATGCACTGATTTTTATGTTGCATCACATTTATAGCCACCTTGAATCGTCTGCCAGCTCTTTTACGGAAATGTTCATTGATTTGTTCTAGCGCCTTCAATACTATCCAGCCACATATCCTAGCAAACAAAATGATCCGGTTTAAACTGCACAACTCAACCATCATCTGGTGCATGAAATATCTTGTTCCTCGACCTCAGTTTGTCAGGCTGGATGGTATAGTATCAGATGTCATCTGGACAAAAACTGGAGCCCCTCAGGGAAAAGTTTTGGCGCCCTTCCTCTTTGTTCTCTATACTGCGGACTGCAGACACAGCGAGGCCATGTGCCATATGCAGAAATTCTCAGATGATACTGCTCTGATCGGTCTCATCAACAAAGGCGATCACCGGGCCTATAAAAAGGACATTGATTAATTTGTCCACTGGTGTGATGCCAATTTTTTTGAACTTAATATCGAAAAGACCAAAGAGTTGGTAATCAACTTCAGTAGGAAGAAGGTGAATGTCTCTCCTGTCATCATTAGGGGGCAGGAGGTAGAAATAGTCAAGTCCTATAGGTACCTTTCTATTATTTACCCAGGCAAGCAAGTAAGACAAATTTCTGATTTTATTTATTGTCAAAAGTATGCATAATGTTGTGTTAATTCCACAACAAGATATATGTAATGTTAATTACCTGAAATTATTCCGTTTTTGGGGGGGGAAACCCTGCATATCGTTATCGGTTGATATCGGTATCGGAAATTAAGAGTTGGACAATATCGGTATATCGGTATCGGTAAAAAAGCCAATATCGAGCATCCCTAGTTAAAACAACCCATAGTATCGCTGTGTTTGTACCAGGGTGGGTGGGTGGCTAGGCTCAGCCTAGTGGTGAGAGCCCTCGCCCACGATCACAATCATCGGTTGGACTCCCGGTCGCTGTGTTTGTTTTGGACTTTTGCCAATATGAAATGTAAATATATTACTTATACTTACACATTATGTACCCTTTTTCCTGTGGTGGATTAGTACTTTGTTTACGTTCTCTGATGAGACCTTGTTGTTTCTATTGAAACAAACAACAGCTAAAAGACAGATCTCCTGTCATCCCCTGTCACACACATAACAGAGATTTCTAGAATTCTAGGATAATTTGCGGTGAACATTCCAAAGAAATGTACATCAACCTAAATCAAAGCAGAAATGTTCTTATTCAAAAGAGCAATCAACAATTATGTTACAATGGACCGCTGAGAGACGTTTCTCGCAACACTTCAGCTACGAGACAATACTGAGAGACCGATATAAGTTGGTAAAAATAAGTTGCATGTGTGGAAATGATTACCACTGGATTCGGCCAAACCGCTGTCAAGTGAACGGCCCAAATGCTCAACGCTGCCTTTCAAACTATGAGGGTCGAGTGTAAGAAAAACTAAAAAGTAAGTAAACGAACGAGTATAAAACATACAGTCATATACAGTAAAAGTACAATGAATACAAAATAAATTGGAATACAGTCGTAAAAAATCCCTCCACTTACCCATCCTCCCTCCCATCACGCCCTCCCACTTAGGGTAGTTAGGAGGTAAACGGTAGGTAGCGGGCGCAGGGGCCACAGTGGCTCAGGAGGTAGAGCATTCGTCTGGTATTCAGAAGGTTCCCGGTTCGATCCCGACCCCCTCCCGGCAGTGTGTCGAAGTGCAGCCATTTACCATTTAGGTAGATACTGTAGGTAATAAAGGACAACATTCACCCCGTTGACATTTTGAGTAATGACCGCCTTGCATTTCTCTCGTAAGCCTAACACTCCAATCGCCAGCGATTTATCTTCCCCCGAAGTTACCACCTGTCGACACAAATAATTCCATATGTGCCGCGTTGATATAATAGGAACACACCGCTGATTACGTTTCTCTTCGATTTCCGAGGGAGAGGATTGTTCGCGCCCCCACAGGAGCTCTCCGCGGAGGGATGATATTTCACCGGAATGGCCTTTTGAAGGAGCCAACAATCAGTGTGGACGTGTCCCTGAGTGAGATACCATACCGTACTGTAACACTGTGTGATTATAATAAATCAACGGCATCTTGTGTGTGTGTGTGTCTGTGAGAGAGGGATGAGATGAATTACGCCCACTGGCTCCCACAGTTGTGATCCGATTCGGATGAAACTTCACACCAAAAGGCTGACTGTAGGACCCGGGTTCTTGTATAACAGTATTAATCTCAAGTTTCAAGTTTTCAAGTTTGTTTATTATTTGTCATAATAAAATACAGAATACTTTATGATGAAATGCTTGTTTCTGTATGAGCCCCTGAGAGTGTGCTACATACAGTAAACATTTGTTATTAACACTTTGGTTGCCTTGGGTTAAATTAATGATATACCATAGATTGCCAGCGCTATTTGTCTATGGAGAAAGTCCCCTTCTTTGCAGGGCTATAACTTTTTAAATTCTATTGCTACATTGCCATTATTAGGGCCCATTCAAAGTCCTATATGTATTGTTCATTGTGTAGCAACGTTAAACTTTTTCATTCACATATTCATAGTAAAGTATGGTCTAATGTATAAGTATGTTTTCATCTCTTTCTGCAACTTTCTCCAGAACGTGATATATAGCCCCAAATGCATTATATTGATGATGAAATACAGTTTGATGGCAATCAGCGCGATATAAAAAATTCCAACTAGACGTACTTCTAGAAGTTACTACACGTCATCTGATGTTGACCGGATGGGCGAGGGGGCGTTTATAATTCCGTGGGCAGCGTTATACCAATCATCTAATGTGGGTCAAATGTTGATAAAAGCAGTTAGTATCGAAGATGGTAACGTTACACGCTGAAACTCACCCCAGTCTCCGCGCGCCGTTGGGCGATCATCGTCGAGTAGAAATTTTATCATTATGGGATATATTATTACCCGGTCCATCTCCAGCTTGTATAATGGTATATACGTCCAAATCATGTTGTTTATCGAGTTATTGGCAATCGATCGCTATGTAGAGTGACGAGCTAGAATGCCGGAACGTATACCGAGTGCCCGGAAGTAATAGGGCCGACCAGCAAAACCTCTACTGCGCTTCCTGTTAAGCGGTTGCGCCGATCGGCCACCAGATGGCGCTCCTGAACCGCCAGAGAGCTCAGTGGGTCCTGCTGGTGGACCTCAGGCCAGCGGAGGGGGAATATGAATCCGATTCCAGATTTTTGAAATATTGATATAAGGACGCTGTACAGCGTCCCCCGGCAACTTTAGCATGGCCAGCAATGACGCTGTAAAGCGTTTTTAGGCAGTCAAAGTGTTAAGAAGTAAGTAAAAAATAAGTAAAGGAATATTCAGTCAATATACATATACAATATACTGTATAATACAGAGTAAAATGAGTTTGATTGATTGATTGATTGATTGCAAACTTTATTAACAGATTGCAGAATGGGTACAATACAGTACAGCTCAATACACACAATTGTTAAGGGGATGCAGACCAGAGAAAGACTTTCGTCTTGTTTACATCAGGGTCGCCCATTTTCAATTCATCATAACATATATGACATACACGACATACAGATAGACAGTACTGCTACATCTATACATTTATGACATACCAGATTTACAAATACAGTACTGTTTGTGATACAAAAATAGTCTAAAAAAGAGTAACAGTGAGGTACAATGCAGAAGTGTCTAGAGTGAATAAAGTGAGTGGTAAGGTGAGTGTTTGTTTAAAGTGAGTGTGTACATGTGGATGTGTGTGCAGTGAGTGTAGATGATGGGTTGTTACATAGTGTCATTGTCATTGAGCATCCTGATGGACTGGGCCATTGAAATCAATAACCAGGGTAAACATAAACACAAGAGGGCACTATTACACAAAGCCAAACCTCGGCTCCTGTAATCAGAGCTCTCTGGCAACGCTTCACAACATGCCAATGCGACAGTGTTGAGCGTCGTCTGGTGATCGGAAGGTTCCTGGTCCGATTCCCTCTCCTCCCGGGCAGCGTGTTGAAGTGTCCTTGAGCAAGACACTTAACCCCTAACTGCTCCCGATGAGCTAGGTTGGCACCTTGCACGGTTGCCTCTGCTGTCAGTGTGTGAATGGGTGAATGTGAGGAACAAAGCACTTTAGATAAAAGCTGCTACAGTATATCCATTTTTTACCATTTATTTTATTTTACCAATGCCAGAGTCAGTCTCTAATCATAGGTGAAATACCAATGCAAAAGTAGTTTTCCCTCTTCTCTTAGTTACATCGATATTTGCATGGAGTTTCGTGTTTGTAGGTTAAGTATTTAATATTAGCTAGTGGCCAGTTGTCGTCTGTTTTCTTGTTATAAACAGGAAATGCTCACTTCAAATGCGTATCACAAGTTCAGACATCTAGTGATCTAAGCACAAATTTGATTAAAAGTGAAGTATTTAGAATGTTCAACAAGACAGCTTTACTTTCTTTACAAGTGAAATACAAATACTTGTGCCAATTTATGAGACCGTTCGCGACTATAGAAGTGGATGTAGTGCGTAAACGGAGACGGTCCAGTGGTTCTGCGAGTGAGCCGCGCGCACAGCTGTCTTAGACCACAGTCTTATTATTTATTTTACAAGTGAAATACAAAAAACGGGCACCGATTTAAGAGACCATTCATTCGCAACTGGAAGTAGAATCGGATGTGGCGCGTTATCGAGTGCACCTCTGTGGTTGTAAAGGAGAAGTTCCACTGGTGAGTGAGTGAGCGGTCAGTGAGCAGCGCGCACAGCTGTCAGACTGTAAACTCTAGTGAGGTGTCTTTGCTCCATGGCCGGAATGAAATATAGCCCTATGGGTAGGCTTTGCCCGCTCGCACCAATGTTTCAATTCAATCTATTCAAAATCTAAACAGAAAATTGCAGTTTGGATAACACAACGAGAGACCTTTTAAAGAGAGACTATCCACTTTGTTTGGAACCAAGCAATTCCATACAAGACTAAAGCGATGTAAAATGTAAATTTCAAAGTGAAAATGCCAACAAATGGATCCACACACTCACGTGCGCCGGCGAGTACGTTGAGGGTTTGGTTTGGATCTGTCAACGAGAACATCATTATGATTGTCATGTTTGAATGTGGCAATAACATGATTCATTTTCCGTAGTGAAGTTTAAATGTGGCAACGACATGATTGGTTGTCCGTCGTGAAGTTTGAATGTAGCAACGACATGATTGGTTGTCCGTTGCGAAGTTTGAATGTGGCAACGACATGATTGGTTGTCCGTTGTGAAGTTTGAATGTGGCAACAACATGATTGGTTGTCTGTTGTGAAGTTTGAATGTGGCAACAACATGAGTGGTTGTCCGTAGTGAAAAAGACAATGGCCTAATGGGTAGTATTGCCCTCTTGCATTCAAAAGGTGTAACTTCATACTAACTACCTATTGCAATGGACAACAACGACGGAAATGAATAAAATAAAATAGTTGTTGTTGACCGATGTGATAAATATTCAAGCACGCAGGTGCTTGGCCTGCTGTCAGCGCGCACAACCAATATACCTGGTCGTATGCAAGATTAGCTGTGGATAGACAGACAGAAAGACAGACAGACACACGTGACCAAAAACACAATGCCCCGCCCCCAGCTTTGCCACCTGGTGGAGATAACTAACCTACCGCGTCTGCCCCCCTCTCCTCCCTCGGCCCAAATGCCATTGTTTGCACTTCAGTAGGAACGACTTAATCTCCTTTGCAGTCAGCTCAGAATCCCTCATTTTCCCACCCTTTTGTCTTTTGCTACCTTTCTCAATTGACATGCTTTCCAGTGACGCCTCTCTCTGCCCTCCTGAAGGTGGATCCAGGTTCCTGCTGGTCTCTCAGCTAAGCCCTTTTTGGCTAATGAGGGTTCAAGGCTTTGGTCTCCAAAAAGCGCAGACCTCGTGTCCGTAGATTGGAAGAAAAAAAGACATGTTCCCTTCACTTTTTTTTTTTAATCTTTTCCCCCCTTCTTTTTCCGTTTTTCTCCCATCCCAATGTTAGTCGTTATGCCAATTCCCAATCCCCTTCCTGGTCGTTGCGCACTTTACCCCCTACAGTACCATCGGTCCGGGAGGGCGGAGACTATCACATGCTTCCTCCGACACATGTGTAGCCAGCCCACCGCTTCTTTTCACCTGGCAGAGCGGACTCTCACTGGGGGAGTGTAACGTGTGGAAGGGTCACACTACCTCCCCCATCTCCCTTCCTCGCTGTGCAGGCGCCCTGACCGACCTGTAGGAGTCGCTGTTTACAACGACCAGATTACCACCCACTGGCTTCCCTCCCGCTGACTCTGCCAATTGAGCCAGTATGACGGCCGGCCAAGCCGGAGGCAACGCTGACAGCCGGAGTCGATACCAGTGTCTCACGCGTTGGTGACGAGCGCTTAGTCCGCTGCGCCACCCAGACGCTCCTATGTTCCCTTCACTTCTATGGTTGTTCCACTAGTCTAGTGGAATGCTGTCACAGTGCTAACACAGTGTGTGAAGAGAGAGGTCTAGCTATCTGAGGCGACCAGTGGAACAGAAAGATCAGAGTGGAACGAAATGTATTCAGATTTAAAAATAAATAAATAAAATGCACCCAAGAGCTGTACACTGTTGCTAGGTTGCTGTCACATAAGAAGGGGTGACAGTGGCTCAGGAGGTAGAGCAGTCATCTGGTAATCAGAAGGTTAGGGTTAGATAGTGGCTCAGGAGGTAGAGCGGTCGTCTGGTAATCAGAAGGTTAGGGTTAGACAGTGGCTCAGGAGGTAGAGCGGTCATCTGGTAATCAAAGGTTCCCTGTTAGATTCCGGCTCCTCCCGGGCAGCGTGTCGAAGTGTCCTTGAGCAAGACACTTAACCCCCTAACTGCTCCCGATGAGCAGGTTGGCACCTTACATGGTCGCCTCCGCTGTCGGTGAGTGAATGGGTGAATGTGAGGCATAAGTTGCAAAGGGAGTCGGAGAGCGGGAAAAGAGATGTGACCGAGATGGAAACGCAGGAGAAGGAAGAGATGGGGGGGATCCTGGGAGGACTTAGTCAGTTTTACTGTAATTGATGCTCGAACATGTCATGACAGAGTGAGGAATAAATCCAATCGTTCCTTTACTTCACACAGCGTCGGTGTGTGAATGTGTGAGTGAATGGGTGAATGTGAGGCATAAGCGCTTTGGATAAAAACGCTATATAAATGCAGACCATTTTAAGATCCGTTACCGCATATCGCCTGTGATAGTGATCGAGCTAGCTGACTCCATTATGTTAACTATCCAACAAGGGAAAGCAAATCAGAAAACCGTTGACACACCCATAATAACCCATGTAACCTTACCATCGTTCACGTTACAAAGCCAAAAACAAGAAAGTATGCCTCGTCATACCTCTCCCTTGTCAGCGCGAGAAAGTTCGGTTTTCTAAATAAAAATGTAAGTGCTTATTTAACTATGAGATCCAATTAATGCACATCGGAACAGTGAGAGGAACCTCAAGTTTAATGTTCGAATGACCAGTAGAAAGAAATACAAAATATATGGTGTATTTTTTCAAGTGTTTTTCTGACTGCACTAATACATTTGGCCATTTTCAAAGAAGAATACAAAAAATATATATATATATATATGTTGGGGGGGGGGGGCTACATTTTTCCAATTACCCGAGGGGGGCCTGACTGAAAAGGTTTGGGAACCACTGGATTAGCCTGTTATCATGGTATAGGTTACCATAGCTCATTGATCAAAGGCAGATTACAACCAGTGTTGCTCTTGCACTCTGCACCCGGTAGCTAACTGCTAATACACATTACAATGCCATATAGGAGCACACGTTACGCACGTACACGCACACACAAACACACTCGTACATGCACTGAATCAGCCGTTCGAGGCAAGGCTCTGGCCCACCAAGGTCTATTCCAAACGGGGGTCTAGACAGCAACCGGTCAGGTTTCCCTGTAAGTAACACAAGAGGTTCAGTGGCCGCAGGTCAATCCAGGGATCAGAAGTAGTTTTGCTAGGATAGGCCAAACTTTTCAACCATCGTATAGCCTAAACATAGCCTACATATTATTTTTTTTTTTATCTTTTTTCCCCTCCTTTTTCCTCTGTTTTTTCTCCCATCCCAATGTTAGTCGTTATGCCAATAGACCTATCTCAAACCCTGCCCCTTTTCTTGATCCTCCAATCACAGCTGTCGCTTACCTCGGACTTCCTCGTACAAACTTTGTTTGTACGAGGAAGTCAGAGGTAAGCGACAGCTGTGATTGGAGGATCAAGAAAAGAGGGCAGGGTTTTGAGACAGGTCCATTCCCAATCCCCTTCCTGGTCGCTGCGCACTCTACCCCCTACAGTCGGTCTGGGAGAGTGGAGGCTATATCACATGCTTCCTCCGACACATGTGTAGCCAATCAACCGCTTCTTTTCACCTGGCAGCGCGGACTCTCACTGAGGGTGTAATGTGTGGAAGGTTACACTACCCCCCTTAGATCCTTTCCTCGCTGTGCAGGCGCCCCGACCGAACTGTAGGAGTCGCTGTTTACGACCAGGACCCACCCACCGGCTTTCCCACCCTCTAACACTTGCCAATTGTGTTAGTACGACGGCCGGCCAAGCCGGAAAAAACGCAGAGAGCTGGGCTCGATACCAGTATCTCCTGCGTTGGTGGCTAGCGCCTTGCCCACTGCGCCACCCAGCCGCCCTAGCCTAAAAACTTTTAAAATATAGATTCTCATTGAATAATAGTGATAAACATTACTTGTACACACACACACACACACACACACACACACACACACACACACACACACACACAGACACACACACACACACGTTGAGGCACACTCTCTGCAAGGCGTTTTCTTTTCTCTACCGCGGTACGTCTGCTCTGTTGATCGTTGTTGAACCGCAGCTCAAAGGGTTCAAAGAGGGGGAACGAAAAACCTGACCTCGAGCGAGTTGCGCTCTTCGGAACGACTGCAGCGCTAAACCCGTGAAACTGACAGAGGATGGAGAGAGAGAGAGAGAGAGAGACGAAAACAACCGTTACAGTCGAGAAAGAGACGGAAATATGGTCTCTCTCTCTCTACTCTCTCTCGCTCTTCGACGGAGCTCTTAATTAGAAATGGTTGTCACTTACGTGGCATGGAAGCTGGCGGGACTCTTTAAAAACGGCGGGAAAGAGAGAGAGAGAGGGAGAGGGAGAGGGAGAGAGAGAGAGAGAGAGAGAGAGAGAGAGAGAGAGAGAGAGGGAGATGAGGAGAGAGGGGAGAGAGAGAGAGGGAGATGAGGGAGAGAGAGTGAGGGAGATGAGGGAGAGAGGGAGAGAGGGAGAGAGAGAGGGAGAGAGAGGGAGATGAGAGAGAGAGAGGGAGACAGAGAGAGAGATACAGAGAGAGAGAGAGAGGGAGATGAGGGAGGGAGAGAGAGAGGGAGATGAGGGAGAGAGAGAGAGAGACAGAGAGAGAGAGAGAGAGAGAGAGAGAGAGAGAGACAGAGAGAGAGAGGGAGATGAGGGGAGGACATGAAAGGCTGCGGCTGGGCGCTGGCTCCCTCAGACCCCGGCCCTCAGTGTTTGCGCGTGTACACTGTGCACAGGTACGAACAAGAAAATCCCTGTTAAGTTGTCTTGTAGCACTTTGTTGACAGCTGCACCGTCGCCGTGCGGAATGTGGCGCCGCCACGCGAAGCCTCCTCGGGGAGGGAGGGAGGGGGGGGGGGGTGTTGCGTGCGCGTCGGGCGAACGCGTGAGTGAGTGTGGGTGTCGTCGACGGGACGCGTGCGTCTCGGATCTTCTCCTCCTGCCGCGCGGGGTGTGTGTGTGCACGCGAGAGGTTGAGTCGAGCCGCCGGGGGGGGGGGGGGGGGGGCGGCGGTCTCTCTGTAGTCGGGGGGGCCAGACGCAGCGGCTCCCACAGGGGCCCTCTGGGATACGGGAGGCGGCCGCTGTCATTCATCTTGGGTCCGGTTTATTTGACCTTTGAACTCTCACCTCGAGCCGCGCAAACGATGACCGCGGAACCCCTTCTTCCCCTCGATACAAGTGAGAGGACGGAGGGGCGAAAGACACCGACGAGATAAAAACATTCATTTGAAAAGCAAAAAGAGCACGGCATTTACAGAGAAAGAGGATGGGGGAGGAGAGGGAGACGAGGGCAGAAGAGAGAGAGACGAGGGGCAGAGAGGGAGAGAGAGAGACGAGGGCAGAAGAGAGAGAGACGAGGGCAGAAGAGAGGGAGACGAGGGCAGAAGAGAGAGAGAGAGACGAGGGCAGAAGAGAGAGAGAGAGACGAGGGCAGAAGAGAGAGAGACGAGGGCAGAAGAGAGGGAGACGAGGGCAGAAGAGAGGAGACGAGGGCAGAAGAGAGAGAGACGAGGCAGAAGAGAGAGAGACGAGGGCAGAGAGGGAGAGAGAGAGACGAGGGCAGAAGAGAGAGAGAGAGACGAGGGCAGAAGAGAGAGAGAGAGACGAGGGCAGAAGAGAGAGAGAGAGACGAGGCAGAAGAGAGAGAGAGAGAGACGAGGGCAGAAGAGAGAGAGAGAGACGAGGGCAGAAGAGAGAGAGAGAGACGAGGGCAGAAGAGAGAGAGAGAGACGAGGGCAGAAGAGAGGAAAGAGAGAGACGAGGGCAGAAGAGAGAAAGAGAGAGACGAGGGCAGAAGAGAGGAGACGAGGGCAGAAGAGAGAGGAGAGACGAGGGCAGAAGAGAGAGAGAGACGAGGGCAGAAGAGAGAGAGACGAGGGCAGAAGAGAGAGAGAGAGACGAGGGCAGAAGAGGAGAGACGAGGGCAGAAGAGAGGGAGACGAGGGCAGAAGAGAGAGAGACGAGGGCAGAAGAGAGAGAGACGAGGGCAGAAGAGAGAGAGAGAGACGAGGGCAGAAGAGAGAGAGGGAGACGAGGGCAGAAGAGGGAGAGAAGAGAGGGAGACGAGGGCAGAAGAGAGAGAGAAGAGAGGGAGACGAGGGCAGAAGAGAGAGAGAAGAGAGGGAGACGAGGGCAGAAGAGAGAGAGACGAGGGCAGAATAGAGAGAGAAGAGAGGGAGACGAGGGCAGAAGAGAGAGAGAAGAGAGGGAAGACGAGGGCAGAAGAGAAGAGAGAAGAGAGGGGAGACGAGGGCAGAAGAGAGAGAGAGAGAGAGAGGGAGACGAGGGCAGAAGAGAGAGAGAAGAGAGAGACGAGGACAGAAGAGAGAGAGACGAGGGCAGAAGAGAGAGAGAGAGAGACGAGGGCAGAAGAGAGAGAGACGAGGGCAGAAGAGAGAGAGAGACGAGGGCAGAAGAGAGAGAGACGAGGGCAGAAGAGAGAGAGACGAGGGCAGAAGAGAGAGAGAGAGACGAGGGCAGAAGAGAGAGAGAGACGAGGGCAGAAGAGAGAGAGACGAGGGCAGAAGAGAGAGAGACGAGGGCAGAAGAGAGAGAGACGAGGGCAGAAGAGAGAGAGACGAGGGCAGAAGAGAGAGAGAGAGACGAGGGCAGAAGAGAGGGAGAGAGACGAGGGCAGAAGAGAGGGAGACGAGGGCAGAAGAGAGAGAGACGAGGGCAGAAGAGAGAGAGACGAGGGCAGAAGAGAGAGAGAGACGAGGGCAGAAGAGAGAGAGAGACGAGAGAAGAGAAGACGAGGGCAGAAAGAGAGAGACGAGGGCAGAAGAGAGAGAGACGAGGCAGAAGAGAGAGAGAGAGACGAGGGCAGAAGAGAGAGAGACGAGGGCAGAAGAGAGAGAGACGAGGGCAGAAGAGAGAGAGAGAGACGAGGGCAGAAGAGAGAGAGACGAGGGCAGAAGGAGAGAGACGAGGGCAGAAGAGAGAGAGACGAGGGCAGAAGAAGAGAGAGACGAGGGCAGAAGAGAGAGAGAGAGACGAGGGCAGAAGAGAGAGAGAGAGACAAGGGCAGAAGAGGAGAGAGAGACGAGGGCAGAAGAGAGAGAGACGAGGGCAGAAGAGAGAGAGAGACGAGGGCAGAAGAGAGAGAGAGACGAGGGCAGAAGAGGGAGAGACGAGGGCAGAAGAGAGAGAGACGAGGGCAGAAGAGAGAGAGACGAGGGCAGAAGAGAGAGAGAGAGACGAGGGCAGAAGAGAGAGAGAGAGAGAGACGAGGGCGACAGAGAGAGAGAGAGACGAGGGCAGAAGAGAGAGAGAGAGACGAGGGCAGAAGAGAGAGAGAGAGACGAGGGCAGAAGAGAGAGAGACGAGGGCAGAAGAGAGAGAGAGAGACGAGGGCAGAAGAGAGAGAGAGAGACGAGGGCAGAAGAGAGAGAGAGAGAGACGAGGGCAGAAGAGAGAGAGAGAGAGACGAGGGCAGAAGAGAGAGAGACGAGGGCAGAAGAGAGAGAGACGAGGGCAGAAGAGAGGGAGACGAGGGCAGAAGAGAGAGAGACGAGGGCAGAAGAGAGAGAGACGAGGGCAGAAGAGAGAGAGACGAGGGCAGAAGAGAGAGAGAGAGACGAGGGCAGAAGAGAGAGAGAGAGACGAGGGCAGAAGAGAGAGAGAAGAGAGGGAGACGAGGGCAGAAGAGAGAGAGAAGAGAGGGAGACGAGGGCAGAAGAGAGAGAGAGACGAGGGCAAAGAAGAGAGAGAGGGAGACGAGGGCAGAGAGAGAGAGAGACGAGGGCAGAAGAGAGAGAGACGAGGGCAGAAGAGAGAGAAGAGAGACGAGGGCAGAAGAGAGAGACGAGGGCAGAAGAGAGGGAGACGAGGGCAGAAGAGAGAGAGACGAGGGCAGGAGAGAGAGACGAGGGCAGAAGAGAGAGAGAGAGAGATACGAGGGCAGAAAGAGGGAGACGAGGGCAGAAGAGAGAGAGAGAGAGAGGGCAGAAAGAGAGAGAGAGACGAGGGCAGAGAAGAGAGGGAGAAGGAAGAGAGAGAGAGAGGGAGACGAGGGCAGAAGAGAGAGAGAAGAGAGGGAGACGAGGGCAGAAGAGAGAGAGAAGAGAGGGAGACGAGGGCAGAAGAGAGAGAGACGAGGGCAGAATAGAGAGAGAGAGAGAGACGAGGGCAGAAGAGAGAGAGAAGAGAGGGAGACGAGGGCAGAAGAGAGAGAGAAGAGAGGGAGACGAGGGCAGAAGAGAGAGAGAAGAGAGGGAGACGAGGGCAGAAGAGAGAGAGAGAGACGAGGACAGAAGAGAGAGAAGAGAGGGAGACGAGGGCAGAAGAGAGAGAGAGAGACGAGGGCAGAAGAGAGAGAGACGAGGGCAGAAGAGAGAGAGAGACGAGGGCAGAAGAGAGAGAGACGAGGGCAGAAGAGAGAGAGACGAGGGCAGAAGAGAGAGAGAGAGAGACGAGGGCAGAAAGAGAGAGAGAGACGAGGGCAGAAGAGAGAGAGACGAGGGCAGAAGAGAGAGAGACGAGGGCAGAAGAGAGAGAGACGAGGGCAGAAGAGAGAAGAGACGAGGGCAGAAGAGAGGGAGAGAGACGAGGGCAGAAGAGAGGGAGACGAGGGCAGAAGAGAGAGAGACGAGGGCAGAAGAGAGAGAGACGAGGGCAGAAGAGAGAGAGAGACGAGGGCAGAAGAGAGAGAGAGAGACGAGGGAGAAGAGAGAGAGACGAGGGCAGAAGAGAGAGAGACGAGGCAGAAGAGAGAGAGACGAGGGCAGAAGAGAGAGAGAGAGACGAGGGCAGAAGAGAGAGAGACGAGGGCAGAAGAGAGAGAGACGAGGGCAGAAGAGAGAGAGAGAGAGACGAGGGCAGAAGAGAGAGAGACGAGGGCAGAAGAGAGAGAGACGAGGGCAGAAAGAGAGAGAGACAGGCGAAGAGAGAGAGAGAGACGAGGGCAGAAGAGAGAGAGAGACGAGGGCAGAAGAGAGAGAGAGAGACGAGGGCAGAAGAGAGAGAGAGACGAGGGCAGAAGAGAGAGAGAGACGAGGGCAGAAGAGAGAGAGAGACGAGGGCAGAAGAGAGAGAGAGAGAGGGCAGAAGAGAGAGAGACGAGGGCAGAAGAGAGAGAGACGAGGGCAGAAGAGAGAGAGACGAGGGCAGAAGAGAGAGAGAGACGAGGGCAGAAGAGAGAGAGAGAGAGACGAGGGCAGAAGAGAGAGAGAGAGACGAGGGCAGAAGAGAGAGAGAGACGAGGGCAGAAGAGAGAGAGAGAGACGAGGGCAGAAGAGAGAGAGAGACGAGGGCAGAAGAGAGAGAGAGAGAGACGAGGGCAGAAGAGAGAGAGAGAGACGAGGGCAGAAGAGAGAGAGAGAGAGACGAGGGCAGAAGAGAGAGAGAGAGACGAGGGCAGAAGAGAGAGAGACGAGGGCAGAAGAGAGAGAGACGAGGGCAGAAGAGAGGGAGACGAGGGCAGAAGAAGAGAGAGACGAGGGCAGAAGAGAGAGAGACGAGGGCAGAAGAGAGAGAGACGAGGGCAGAAGAGAGAGAGAGACGAGGGCAGAAGAGAGAGAGAGAGATGAGGGCAGAAGAGAGAGAGAAGAGAGGGAGACGAGGGCAGAAGAGAGAGAAGAGAGGAGACGAGGGCAGAAGAGAGAGAGAGACGAGGGCAGAAGAGAGAGAGAGACGAGGGCAGAAGAGAGAGAGACGAGGCAGAAGAGAGAGACGAGGCAGAAGAGAGAAGAGACGAGGGCAGAAGAAGAGAGAGAGAGACGAGGGCAGAAGAGAGAGAGACGAGGGCAGAAGAGAGAGAGACGAGGGCAGAAGAGAGAGAGAGAGGAGAGCGAGGGCAGAAGAGAGAGAGAGACGAGGGCAGAAGAGAGAGGAGACGAGGGCAGAAAGAGAGAAGAGAGGGAGACGAGGGCAGAAGAGAGAGAGAAGAGAGGGAGACGAGGGCAGAAGAGAGAGAGAAGAGAGGAGACGAGGGCAGAAGAGAGAGAGAGACGAGGGCAGAAGAGAGAGAGAGAGGCAGGGCAGAAGAGAGAGACGAGGGCAGAAGAGAGAGAGAAGAGAGGGAGACGAGGGCAGAAGAGAGAGAGAAGAGAGGGAGACGAGGGCAGAAGAGAGAGAGAAGAGGGAGACGAGGGCAGAAGAGAGAGAGAGACGAGGGCAGAAGAGAGAGAGACGAGGGCAGAAGAGAGAGAGAGACGAGGGCAGAAGAGAGAGAGACGAGGGCAGAAGAGAGAGAGACGAGGGCAGAAGAGAGAGAAGAAGAGGGAGACGAGGGCAGAAGAGAGAGAGAAGAGAGGAGACGAGGAGCAGAGAGAGAGAGAGAGACGAGGGCAGAAGAGAGAGAGAAGAGAGGGAGACGAGGGCAGAAGAGAGAGAGAAGAGAGGGAGACGAGGGCAGAAGAGAGAGAGAAGAGAGGGAGACGAGGGCAGAAGAGAGAGAGAGAGGGAGACGAGGGCAGAAGAGAGAGAGAGAGACGAGGGCAGAAGAGAGAGAGAGACGAGGGCAGAGAGAGAGAGACGAGGGCAGAAGAGAGAGACGAGGGCAGAAGAGAGAGACGAGGGCAGAAAGAGAGAGAAGAGAGGGAGACGAGGGCAGAAGAGAGAGAGAAGAGAGAGAGACGAGGGCAAGAAGAGAGAGAGAGACGAGGGCAGAAGAGAGAGAGAGACGAGGGCAGAAAGAGAGAGAGAGGGAGACGAGGGCAGAAGAGAGAGAGAGACGAGGGCAGAAGAGAGAGAAGAGAGGAGACGAGGGCAGAAGAGAGAGAGAGACGAGGGCAGAAGAGAGAGAGAAGAGAGAGAGACGAGGGCAGAAGAGAGAGAGAGACGAGGGCAGAAGAGAGAGAGAGAGAGAGACAGAAGAGAGAGAGAGACGAGGGCAGAGAGAGAGAGAAGAGAGGGAGACGAAGGCAGAAGAGAGAGAAAGAGAGGAGACGAGGGCAGAAGAGAGGGGAGAGAGAGAGAGACGAGGCAGAAGAGAGAGAGGGAGACGAGGGCAAGAGAGAGAGAAGAGAGGGGAGACGAGGGCAGAAGAGAGAGAGAGAGAGAGAGACGAGGGCAGAAGAGAGAGAGGGAGACGAGGGCAGAAGAGAGAGAGAAGAGAGGAGACGAGGGCAGAAGAGAGAGAGAAGAGAGGGAGACGAGGGCAGAAGAGAGAGAGAAGAGAGGAGACGAGGGCAGAAGAGAGAGAGAAGAGGGAGACGAGGGCAGAAGAGAGAGAGACGAGGGCAGAAGAGAGAGAGACGAGGGCAGAAGAGAGAGAGACGAGGGCAGAAGAGAGAGAGAAGAGAGGGAGACGAGGGCAGAAGAGAGAGAGAGAGACGAGGGCAGAAGAGAGAGAGACGAGGGCAGAGAGAGAGAGAGAGACGAGGGCAGAAGAGAGAGAGACGAGGCAGAAGAGAGAGAGACGAGGGCAGAAGAGAGAAAAGAGACAAGGGCAGAAGAGAGAGACAAGGGCAGAGAGAGAGAGAGAGACGAGGGCAGAAGAGAGAGAGACGAGGGCAGAAGAGAGAGAGACGAGGGCAGAAGAGAGAGAGAGACGAGGGCAGAAGAGAGAGAGAGAGAGACGAGGCAGAAGAGAGAGAGACGAGGGCAGAAGAGAGAGAGAGAGACGAGGGCAGAAGAGAGAGAGACGAGGGCAGAAGAGAGAGAGACGAGGGCAGAAGAGAGAGAGAGAGGGAGACGAGGGCAGAGAGAGAGAGAGACGAGGGCAGAAGAGAGAGAGAGACGAGGGCAGAAGAGAGAGAGACGAGGGCAGAGGAGAGAGACGAGGGCAGAAGAGAGAGAGACGAGGGCAGAAGAGAGAGAGAGAGACGAGGGCAGAAGAGAGAGAGAGACGAGGGCAGAAGAGAGGAGAGAGACGAGGGCAGAAGAAGAGAGAGACGAGGGCAGAAGAGAGAGAGACGAGGGCAGAAGAGAGAGAGACGAGGGCAGAAGAGAGAGAGACAAGGGCAGAAGAGAGAGAGACGAGGGCAGAAGAGAGAGAGAGAGACGAGGGCAGAAGAGAGAGAGAGAGACGAGGGCAGAAGAGAGAGAGACGAGGGCAGAAGAGAGAGAGAGAGACGAGGGCAGAAGAGAGAGAGACGAGGGCAGAAGAGAGAGAGAGAGACGAGGGCAGAAGAGGAGAGAGAGACGAGGGCAGAAGAGAGAGAGAGAGACGAGGGCAGAAGAGAGAGAGAGAGAGACGAGGGCAGAAGAGAGAGAGAGAGACGAGGGCAGAAGAGAGAGAGACGAGGGCAGAAGAGAGAGAGACGAGGGCAGAAGAGAGAGAGACGAGGGCAGAAGAGAGAGAGAGAGACGAGGGCAGAAGAGAGAGAGACGAGGGCAGAAGAGAGAGAGACGAGGGCAGAAGAGAGAGAGAGAGAGACGAGGGCAGAAGAGAGGGAGACGAGGGCAGAAGAGAGAGAGACGAGGGAGAAGAGAGAGAGAGACGAGGGCAGAAGAGAGAGAGAGACGAGGGCAGAAGAGAGAGAGAGAGACGAGGGCAGAAGAGAGAGAGACGAGGGCAGAAGAGAGAGAGACGAGGGCAGAAGAGAGAGAGACGAGGGCAGAAGAGAGAGAGAGAGAGAGACGAGGGCAGAAGAGAGAGAGACGAGGGCAGAAGAGAGAGAGACGAGGGCAGAAGAGAGAGAGAGAGACGAGGGCAGAAGAGAGAGAGACGAGGGCAGAAGAGAGAGAGACGAGGGCAGAAGAGAGAGAGAGAGAGACGAGGGCAGAAGAGAGAGAGACGAGGGCAGAAGGAGAGAGACGAGGGCAGAAGAGAGAGAGAGAGACGAGGGCAGAAGAGAGAGAGACGAGGGCAGAAGAGAGAGAGACGAGGGCAGAAGAGAGAGAGAGAGAGACGAGGGCAGAAGAGAGGGAGACGAGGGCAGAAGAGAGAGAGACGAGGGAGAGAGGGAGAGAGAGAGACGAGGGCAGAAGAGAGAGAGAGACGAGGGCAGAAGAGAGAGAGAGAGACGAGGGCAGAAGAGAGAGAGACGAGGGCAGAGAGAGAGAGACGAGGGCAGAAGAGAGAGAGACGAGGGCAGAAGAGAGAGAGAGAGAGAGACGAGGGCAGAGAGAGAGAGACGAGGGCAGAAGAGAGAGACGAGGGCAGAAGAGAGAGAGAGAGACGAGGGCAGAAGAGAGAGAGAGACGAGGGCAGAAGAGAGAGAGAGAGAGACGAGGGCAGAAGAGAGAGAGCGAGACGAGGGCAGAAGAGAGAGAGAGACGAGGGCAGAAGAGAGAGAGAGAGAGACGAGGGCAGAAGAGAGAGAGAGACGAGGGCAGAAGAGAGAGAGAGACGAGGGCAGAAGAGAGAGAGAGCGAGGGCAGAGAGAGAGAGACGAGGGCAGAGAGAGAGAGACGAGGGCAGAAGAGAGAGAGAGAGACGAGGGCAGAAGAGAGAGAGAGAGACGAGGGCAGAAGAGAGAGAGAGACGAGGGCAGAAGAGAGAGAGAGAGAGACGAGGGCAGAAAGAGAGAGAGAGAGACGAGGGCAGAAGAGAGAGAGAGAGACGAGGGCAGAAGAGAGAGAGAGAGACGAGGGCAGAAGAGAGAGAGAGAGAGAGGGCAGAGAGAGAGAGAGAGAGACGAGGGCAGAAGAGAGAGAGAGAGAGACGAGGGCAGAAGAGAGAGAGACGAGGGCAGAAGAGAGAGAGACGAGGCAGAAGAGAGAGAGACGAGGGCAGAAGAGAGAGAGACGAGGGCAGAAGAGAGAGAGAGAGACGAGGGCAGAAGAGAGAGAGAGAGACGAGGGCAGAAGAGAGAAGAAGAGAGGGAGACGAGGGCAGAAGAGAGAGAGAAGAGAGGGAGACGAGGGCAGAAGAGAGAGAGAGACGAGGGCAGAAGAGAGAGAGAGAGGGCAGAAGAGAGAGAGACGAGGGCAGAAGAGAGAGAGACGAGGGCAGAAGAGAGAGAGACGAGGGCAGAAGAGAGAGAGAGACGAGGGCAGAAGAGAGAGAGAGACGAGGGCAGAAGAGAGAGAGACGAGGCAGAAGAGAGAGAGACGAGGGCAGAGAAGAGAGAGAGAGAGGAGACGAGGGCAGAAGAGAGAGAGAAGAGAGGGAGACGAGGGCAGAAGAGAGGGAGACGAGGGCAGAAGAGAGAGAGAGACGAGGGCAGAAGAGAGAGAGGAGACGAGGGCAGAAGAGAGAGAGAAGAGAGGAGACGAGGGCAGAAGAGAGAGAGAAGAGAGGAGACGAGGGCGAGAAGAGAGAGAGAGGGAGACGAGGGCAGAAGAGAGAGAGAGAGGGAGACGAGGGCAGAAGAGAGAGAGAGACGAGGGCAGAGAGAGAGAGAGACGAGGGCAGAAGAGAGAGAGACGAGGGCAGAAGAGAGAGAGACGAGGAAGAGAGAGGACGAGGGCAGAAGAGAGAGAGAAGAGAGGAGACGAGGGCAGAAGAGAGAGAGAAGAGAGGGAGACGAGGGCAGAAGAGAGGGAGACGAGGGCAGAGAGAGAGAGAGAGACGAGGACAGAAGAGAGAGAGACGAGGGCAGAAGAGAGAGAGAGAGACGAGGGCAGAAGAGAGAGACGAGGGCAGAAGAGAGAGAGAGACGAGGGCAGAAGAGAGAGAGACGAGGGCAGAAGAGAGAGAGACGAGGGCAGAGGAGAGAGAGAGACGAGGGCAGAAGAGAGGGAGACGAGGGCAGAAGAGAGAGAGAGAGACGGAGGTCGGCAGGGAAAGACGACAGGAGACGGAGAGAGTTGGTTCATCGAAGGTGAGCGGGGAAAAAATAGATGGATACGCGGGAGAAGGAAGAGATGGGGGGGATCCTGGGAGGGACTTACAGGTCAGGTGTAATTGATGCTCGAACATGTCATAATAATAATAATAATAATAATAATAATAGATCAAATGTATATAGCGCCTTTCATAGAACCCATGAAGGTCGCTTCACAATCAGGACTAAAAATAGGGCTAGGGAAATAGGGGGAAAAAAGGGGATGAGGGAAGGTAAGGGATAATGGATAATGGATGACGGAGTGAGGAACAAATCCCATCGTTCCTTTTACTTCACGCACACACAGATGGAACTGCAGCTGCAGACTGTGAAGGGACCTACACGGAGATACATAGAGACACTTTCATCACCTACAGTATAAATGATATATGTGCTCTAAGTCCTCACTGATCCACAGTCATAAATTCAGAGGCCGGCTGAATGAAAGCGGCACTGGGAATTCCTTCATTGTGACAGATGCTATAAACTTCATAAAATGATCCATTACCGCCGAAGATAGAAATTGGTGGAGTGTGTGTGTGTGTGTGTGTGTGTGTGTTGTGTGTGTGTGTGTGTGTGTGTGTGTGTGTGTGTGTGTGTGTGTGTGTGTGTGTGTGTGTGTGTGTGTGTGTGTGTGTGTGTGTGTGTGTGTGTGTGTGTGTGTGTGTGTGTGTGTGAGCACCGTACAGTGGGAATAGGTGTAATCGCGCAATAAAAGGACACGCAGACACCTTAACTTTCACATCCTCACAGGTCTGAATGTCCCCTACGGCGGTCAAACCCTTCGTTTTGGACACAAATGTACAGGTCTACATTCGTAGATTCTGTCAGTTCTTATCCGGATAATGTCGACCCCCGTCGTAGCCGGAGACCTTACCGGTTCTGGGCCCAGCAGGTTGCCACAGGGCTGATTTTCTGTCATTTTCTACTCCAGCCTCTCGACACAAATCAGCCCTGAACAGAAACGTCTTGTAACAATTACGGAGGACTTTGCACTTGCGAGAGCGGTTGTCGATACAGTACATCATCTCGACATTGCGCCTAATCCCCCCCCCCCCCCCCCCTCCTTTTCCTCCTTTTTTCAGGACTGTGGGCTGGTTGTGCAGCCGGGTCAGCCCTGCGGCCTGGAGCCCTTCCCTGGGCCCGTGTCTCCAGGCGAGCCCCAGGCTCCGCTTCGGCCCTGCACCTCTGGAGGCGTGCCAGGTCAGTTTCGAATTCTCCGTTTTCTGTGGCTTGATTTTACTGCCAAAGTTGTCCGTGGGAAGCGACGCAGCGCTGGGCCCCACGCGTGAACATGTCTCTCACTCCTCTCCCGAAGATCTCTTGAGAAAAGCGCGTACGAGAAATTACGACGGATTCGTGAGGCTTTCTTAATCCCCCCCAAATTGTTCTCCGGCACGTATATGTGCACCAGCTGTTCCTAAAGGGGCACTTCACCCAAAAACAATGCAGATTTATTTTGCACATAATCTCACACACGTCCAAAAACTCTAAACAGTTTTGCACACATTCATTTAGTTTGACGGTTATTGAGAGTTTGAATATGGACACCAGTGACGTCATTGGGGGATATTGAATGAAATGATGAAAACATAGCAATACCTTGTCTTATAAGGACTGCTGCCTTATATAATGGTAAATGGACTGCATTCATAAGTGGCGACAGTGGCTCAGGAGGTAGAGCGTTGGTCTAGTAGTCGGAAGGTTCCCGGTTCAATTCCCGCTCCTCCCGGGCACCGTGTCGATGTGTCCTTGGGCAAGACACTTAACCCCTAACTGCTCCTGATGAGCAGGTTGGCACCTTGCAGGGTTGCCTCTGCCGTCGGTGAGTGAATGAACGGTGAATGTGAGGAACACATTTTATAAACTCCTTTGGATAAAGGCACTATATAAATGCACCATTTACCATTTTTACAGCACTTTTATCTGAAGCACTTTACAACGTATCCCTCACATTCACACACCAATGGTGGAGGCAACCATGCAAGGTGCCAACCTGTTCAACTGGAGCAGTTAGGGCAGGGGTCGGCAATAGGCAGCCCGTGGGCCGAAATTGGCCCGCCAGCAATAATTTCTGTCCCGTCAGTTTATTTTGAGAATATGATATTTATTTAATTTTCATCATATTATTTTTATTATATGCATACGTTATGTTTTATCCATGTTGAGAGTGAATAACAGGTATAGGCATGAGGTGCAATGTACTGTGTATATATAGGCTTGCTATATATAGGCTTGCTCAAAGTGAGGTGGACAGCGCGTGGTGCTGAAATGGGAAACACCAGTTCAGTAAGTCATTCCAGCTTTATCTTTACTCATGACTGATGGCACCACCACACATGCATGTGAACAGTAATGCAATTAAAAACAATGCAAAAACAATGCAATTAAATTTTAAACAAAAAGAGTGCTTGAAGAAGTTCCTGAAATGACGGCGCTATAGGTATTTGAATTACGAGACATTCGTTAACTAAATGAACAATACAATTTGGCATTAAACAGTAATGCAATTAAAAACATTGCAAAAACAAGGCAATTAAACTTTAAACAATTTGGCAATAACAGGCTTAGTATTCACTTAGTGTGAAAAGTGGCATCTCCCGTCGGTCACTATTCGCTGGATATCTGGTGATATGGACGTCACTTTAATCCGCAGGCAGTTCTCAAGGTTTTTATGCGTCAGTCGGTTCCTCTGAGATGTCTTTATCGCATTCATTGATGAAAAGGACGACTCGCATACAGGTGGAAGGGAACATTGTGAGCACATACAATGCGAGTCTCTTGATGTTGCTGTACTCTTCTGAGCATGCTACCCAAAAGGCACTCACAGACTCCGCACTCCGCAACGCATCGCTGACAAGGGAGGTTGTTTGGAAGTCCATTAGCTCCATTTCCAGTGCAGCCTCATCTAACAAGGTTAACTATCATAATCGATCGTCCCACTATATTCCTTTATCCGTAATTGATCAGTCTCCCCAGTTAGTAGCTAGATTAATATATTTAGCGGAAGTGTCAATAATCGATTGCGGGGGATTCCCCAATCTGGATGCGTCAGCCCCAGTCTCCTCCGTAGACCAGACCGTCTCATTTAACAAGAGGCTTGTTTGAGATTCAATAAGTATAATAATAAGTAAGACAACGGATACGTTTAACGAATTCCATATAAATCGATAGTTTTAACATTAAACATTCAACATTAAACCGGTCCGTGGCGTCAGATAGACGGTTCGCGTAATGTAGGATAGACCGATAGAGAGACGCTTTATAATACAATGGAAAAAAGACAAAGGTATAATGTTCAGTGCAAACATGTATATGTCGTTTACAGTTTATTATGCCACCTATGCAGCTCGTTTATTTTGACAGAGTTAAAACATTTTCACTATCATTATATTAAATTAGCCATTGTTTTTGGTTCTGGCCCGCCATACAATGGCTTGGGGAAAGATTGGCCCGCGGCCAAACCTAATTGCCGACCCCTGAGTTAGGGGTTAAGTGTCTTGCTTCAACATGCTGCTAGTAGGAGCTGGAATTGAACTGGAAACCTTTTGATTACCAGGCGACCGCTCTACCTCCTGAGCCACTCTCACCTTATCATTTCATTGAGCTGTAATTAACACATGGATTCAATGTCCCCAATGACATCACTGGTGGCCATATTCAAATCCATAGTCAAACCCATTTACTCACAATAAGGTTAATAAGGGGGAAATGTTGAATGCAGCCAAGCAAGTTCGTACGCACAATTGATCAGATCATATATCTGATGCGTTCGCACGGTTCTTACATGAGGCCCACTGTTTTCTCTCTTCAGCTCTTCTTGCTTTCTTCATCATGGGACCAATTTGCGTTTTAACACAGAAATATATCACATTCCTTTTTATAGATTTGAATGACAGAAATCTATTACAATCTCTTCTTGATTACATTTTTGGGGGTTATTTTTCTATAGATTCTAATGACAGAAATCTATTAAACATTTTCAGGGAGCTTTTAATGTAAATTCTCTGCTCATTTAGTTCATAATTGAGTCAACTTTATGCTTGTTTTATAAAGTTTATTATTATTATTATTATTATTATTATTATTATTATTATTATTATTATTATTATTATTATTATTATTATTATTATTATTATTATTATTATTAGTTGAGTAGGTGTAAACGGCAGGTGTAAAGTGCCCAATTGTTGAAAAAGAAAAGAATAGGGTAATAATTAAAATGTAACATTCAATACAATTCCCTCCTACTGTAGGCTCGTTACGTAACGTGTACATAATCGGAACGCCCCCCCCCCCCCCCCCCCCCTGTGTTCCTCAATAGTCATTCTCTCGTCCCTCGTTTATACATTTTCCGAAAGCTACAACAATTTGAATTCAAGAATCCGATGACGCCGGTGATGACGTGCTGGCTCGGAGCAGGGTGAGCGAGTCAGAGGAAGGCTCTCGCGGGCCGTGTGTGTGTGGTCTACCCCGGAGTGAGGTGGTGAATTATCTTTTTCCTCACATAAGATCCCTCCTCCCCCTCCCCCCTTCCCCACTTCCTTCTCAAGTAAAGTCCCCCCTCATATATCTTGACGCTCCGAGCCGCAGGGTGGGGGAACGCTCTGGCGCACATGTGTCCATTAGAACTCGCTACCGGTTGGCGGGGCGTGGCGGGCGTTTGAACCAGCACACTCCTCTGCCTTTTGATTTAGAGCGCCGCGGGGGCGAGAGGTCAAACGCCCCTGTAAAATTGCAATATCCCTCCCAGCGTGAAAGACGATAACTGTCAAGGAAGGAAAATCGGGATTGTATACGTTGGAGAGTTATGACATGCCGGCAGGGAATGCTTCTCACATTGAGTACGACCGCTTCCTACCCTGCCTGAGTACGACTGCCTCTCCCCCGTCGGATAGTCATCACACTGGTAATGTTGTTTCGTACCCGAGTACACTTGAGTTCAAAATGGTGTTCAATGCCCGAACCGTACGCATGAACCAGAGCGGAGACCAGCTTCAGACCTGGGTTCACGGTGTGCACGAATCAGACTTTGGGGTCAAGTGTACTCGTTGCTAGTGTGAAAGCCCCCTTAGAGGTTAGGGGGCTAGTTCAGGTCTGCGAGACGGTTTGACCCGACAGTATCTTTCTGTTTGTCCATTCAAGAGGTACCTGTCCTCGACGTCTGTCTGTCTTTCTATATGATATGATATGATATTATTACAGTATATTATGGTCTTGTGATACGCTGCCTACCATCCTGTCTCTCTCTATCTCCCCCTCTCTCTAACCCCCTCCCCCCCACACACACACGCAGGTCGTTGGGTCGTCCCCTGTCTTAGCTGCACCGACAACCGGACCTGTGATTGGAGGGAGGTTGCCTGGCAACCCGAAGGATGCTACCATCCATTGCTGGACCGCCCACAGCTGCAGAAGTGCATGACGGACAGAAAGGTAAACCTATGGTGGAGTCCTTTTTTCTTTTGGCTCAGTGGGCTAATTAGCATTTCATTTACTCCTCAATATTGTGAGTTGCAGGGGGCGGCTAAGTGGCGCAGTGGGCAAGGCACTCGCCACTAACGCAGGAGATGCTGGGTTCGAGCCCAGCTCTCTGCGTTGCTTCCGGCTTGGCTGGTCGTTCATACTAATACAATTGGCAGTATTAGGGGGTGGGAAAGCCGGGGGGTGGGGATCGGACGTTGTGGACAGCGACTCCTACAGGTCAGTTGGTACGCCTGTACAGCAGAATCAGGAAGCAACGGGGGCAGCGTGAGCCTCCCACGCATTACTCCTCGCCGCTGAGAGATTGCGCTGTACAGGTGAAAAGATGTGACAGCTGCCTCCTCGTGTACCGGAGGGGACACGTGATGCAAGGCTTGGTCCACATTGCAGCCGACCAGTGGGAGGCCTGGTCTAACAACGTTCGAGAAAATGGGGAGAAAAAGTAGATAAAAAAAAAATATTGTGAGTTGCAGTCCCGCTCACAACTTTGGTGACCTTTGTCCCATAACACTCAAAACACACAGTCTGTATTTTCTCTGGTGTTTACAGCATGTAAACAAAGCTTGTATGGCACGTACCTACGGCCAGTACTACCCAGACCTTATCATTCAAATAAAAATGTAAAACATCCAACGTCATAGTGTGGTTTACAGTGGTGTGGCGGCCGGCCTCCTTTGTTTACGTTTTGGACGGAGGACCAGGGTTCCGGTCCATAAAAATCACTTTCAAAAACACTTTTATTTTCTCATCTACAGTATACTCCTTTATCTCTCTCTCTCTCTCTCTCTCTCTCTCTCTCTCTCTCTCTCTCTCTCTCTCTCTCTCTCTCTCTCTCTCTCTCTCTCTCTCT
>NW_028174359.1:0-15128 GCF_963971535.1 Notolepis coatsorum | reverse complement strand
CTCCCTCTCTCTCAGTGCATACTGGGAATGAGATTGGAGATTGGAGAGATTGGAGGTTGGAGGTGTAGTGAGTTTTTTTCTATCTTTATCTGTCTATTTTGTTAATTTGATGATGGGATATTGTATTATAGTGTAGTGTTGGGTTGCTGTGTGTTTTGGTGTATATAGGGTTAAGTGGGAGTGTTTTGTTTGTTTGGCAGTCGGCCAGGTTGTTTTGCTGGCTGACGTCAGACGCCAGTATGGAGTTTGCCAAAATGAGCAGGAAGCATGGTGTAAAGATTAATGCTTCTAATGTGTCCGTAGAGGAATAGGTAAAGTCGTTGGACATAAAAGTGTGAAATCAGCCGTGAGGATGAACGGTGGAGTTGTCATTTTCCTAGACTGTCTTGAGAAGGTGCACTCGGTTGTTGAATCAGGAATCAATATCGAGGATGTGTTTATTACAGTGGAGCCTCTCTCCACACCAGGCAGAAGGATTAATATAAATAACATCCCGCTGTTCATAAGTGACGAAGTACTGATAAATCAACTTGCAAGATATCGGAGGATAATTTCCCTGATAAGAAAACTGTCATCTGGATGCAAATCTCTGTTGTTAAAACATGTTGTGTCACATAGACGCCAAGTTTTAATGATTCTCGAGAACAACAGAGAAGAGATTGATTTGGTTTAAAATTAAGAGTTGATGATTTTGATTACGTCGTTTTTGTGAACTCTGGAAACTCGAAGTGTTTCAAATGCGGGGAAGAGGGGCATCTAATCCGAGATTGTGTGAGGGAAGAGGGGAGAGGCGCCACAATTTCAGCCTGCGCGCAGTGCAGCAGGGACAGTGATCCCTCTGCAGGCCGTCAGTAGTGCAGTCGAAGCTGCGCGTAGTGCAGGTGTAGAGAAGGGAGGGGTGGGAGCTGTTCCCCCCTCAGAGGAGCCTCAGCCCCAAGAGGAGCAAGGCACTGCGCGCAGCGCAGGTGGAGAGAAGGGAGGGAGTGTGGCAGAGCAGGGCTGCGAGCAGTGTCAACAGTGTCCCTCTGCAGACCGTCAGCAGAGTAAACAGTGTCCCTCTGCAGACCGTCAGTAGTGCAGCCGATAGTATCCAGATGCAGGGCCACAGAGTCGGTGCAGCAGGTACGGAGCATAGCATTGGTACAGAGGAGGGAGGAGTGAGGGACGCTGGCCCCCCCTCAACCAGTGGCGACTGTGGGGTAACAGGGGGTGGTGCAGGTACAGAGGAGGGAGGGGTGGGAGACGCTGTTCCCCCCTCAACCAGTGGTTGTGTAGGTACGGAGGTGGGAATCAGAGATGCTGCCCCCCCTTCAACAAGTGGCGAGGTAACAGGGGAGAGCAGAGGTTTTTTTGTCCCCCCAAGCCCAACACCGCGTCAGGGTAAAAAAAGGAATAAAAAAAATATGACAAGTGAAGTAATAGGGGAAAAGCTGAATGTGGTGGACAATGTAAACAGTCAGACGGTGGATGGCGTGGTGGGAAGTGATGGAGGGGTGGGCTCTCAGGATAAGGAAGGAGTGACAAGTTTGGTCAAAGAGAGTCAGGAGGGTGTAGAAGACACAGGTTCCTCTCAGTCCAGCATGGACGAGGATGAGGTTGAAAGACAATGGGGGGATGACATCTCGAGTGTTGAGGAAGATGAGTTCCCAAATGCTTCTCAAGTGTCTGATTCACAACGGAAAAAATTGTGTCAAAGTGGAAGATTCTTTTGATGATTTAGAGATGTTTATTTTTTCAGCAAGGACTCAAATGAGGTTGAAGAACAATGGGGGGTACACTTCCCAGGAAGTTTTTAGACTGAGAAAAATTGTGCAGAAGCTCATAAAATTGGATAATATAATGTTACCATGATAATGGAGCCTCTGATGTGTGGAGCATGGCTAGACATTCAGGAAGGGAGTAGACCTGGGCTTGGACAGTGTCTGCAAGCAGTTGGGACAATGACATTGAAAGATGGTGTGGATGTAGCCGGGTCAGAGGAAGTGGCTTCTTTATTGGGGCTGAGGACGGCCTGTCACAACAGGGTCTGTCTGGACGATTGGACTGAAGCGCGGAGCGTCGGGGAACAATACCTGTTGCAGGATTATTTCGGTGGAACGGAAGGTCCTGATGAAGGTTTTTTTTTTTCATGCGCTGGATATAAAAACTGACACAAATGGACTGACGGGACCCTTTTGGGTTGCTCATATGTTGTTCTTGATGGCATATTATGTGTTGAATGGAAGTATGGATACTTTTTTTGTTTGGGTGGAGCTTCAATGTTTTTTTGTTGTGTTGCAGAAGGACAGGTGTATTTTAGCATTTTTTTTATTGTGAGATCTCATGTGGTTTTAAGTGTGATGGGGACACATGTTGCCCGATATAATGTGTAGTTAGTTATTTAATTGTATTGACATACACATTGTACAATGTAATGAGAATTATGTAAATAAATGTTTTTCTAAAATAAAAAAAAAATCTCTCTCTCTTTGTCTCTGTCTCTCTCTCTCTCTCTCTCTCTCTCTCTCTCTCTCTCTCTCTCTCTCTCTCTCTCTCTCTCTGTGCATTTGAGCGAGTGGAGTTGAGACCAGTGGTGCAGTCGTAATATGGGAACTGGCACGCGCATACATGTTCCCTCAGTTGCGCACAGAACAGATGATTATTATGCATAACAATGGAGATCAAGCAGCCCCCCACCTTCTCGTAGGTTCCTATTATTATGCAAAGTCTAGGTGAGAAGTGCCGGGTAGCTTTCTACAACGGCCGGGTACTTATCATTACGCGCACTTCTGCCCTGAGTGACCTACTAATAACACGCCGTGTAACCGTGTGTGTGCACGACTGCATGCCTGGTTGAGACACGACTGCGAGAGTGAGTGAAATTTTTCTAAACTTTTTCTAATTTGTTTTGTGTTTAATGTTATGAATTAGAGTGTTGCTTATTTATTGTTAGGTTGCTGTTTTAGTGTGTGTTGTTGTGTTAAACGGAGTTAGAGTTTTGTTCTCAGTCCGTTTGTCTCTGCCAACCGGCGTCTTGGCTGGTCGGTAGTATAGCAGGTGTATCGGCACGCAGCATGGCTGAGTTGAACAAACTGAGCAGGAGACACGGTATCAAAGTTGGCACCGTGTTTCCCTGCTCAGTTGAAGAGGTTAGTTCAGCGGTAGGTAAAGTTGTTGGTTACAACAGTATTAAATCTGCAGGGAAAATGAATAGCGCTGTGGTTATCTTTCTAGACCGAGTTGAGAAAGTTAATGAGGCAATCGTACGCGGTATTGTTGTTCGGGACCTGCACGTTCCCGTGTTGCCACTTGCGCAACCGTCAATTAAAATCACGTTGTCTAATGTCCCACCATTCATCTCTGATAAGATAAGAGAGCTGTCCAGGCACGGAAAGATAGTCTCTCCCATTAAGAAGGTGCTTACAGGGTGCAAATCACCTTTGCTGAAGCATGTTGTTTCTCATAGACGGTTTTTGTATATGATTCTGAATAACAGGAATGATGAGTTCAACATGAGATTCCATGTTAAAGTGGAAGATTTTGATTATGTATTGTATGCATCATCAGAGACCATGAAGTGTTTTGGATGTGGGGGGGGGGGGGGGGGGGCATGTAATTAAAGCATGCCCTAAGAAGCAGGCTCAGGAGGCGCAGGCTGACTCTGGAGAGGGAACTAGTGGACAAGGAAAGGCTGGTAAAGAAGCGTCAAATAATGAGACTGTGGTTTTAGATGTTAGTGGTGAGGAACAGACAGGAGTGGCCAGGGATAAACCAGCTGCTGCAGACAGTGCTGCAGGTGAGCTACAGACAGAAGTGGCAAGAGAAAAACCAGCTGAGACAGACAGTGCTGCAGGTGAGCTACAGCCAGAAGTGGCCAGGGATAAACCAGCTGAGACAGACAGCATCACACTTTAAAACACGTTGATTTTATAATCATCACTCTCCGCTGCAGGAGATAAATGACGTCATGCAATCGGAGGCTAGAATTTCCGATACTGGTGAATGAATGAAAACTTTATTTAACAGATTGCAGAATGGGTACAATACAGTACGGCTCAATACACACAATTGTTAAGGGGATGCAGACCAGAGAAAGACTTTCGTCTTGTTTACATCAGGGTCCCCCATTTTCTATTCATAGTGTGGTCTTCAATTCATATGCCTTTTCATAGATATAGATATATTTATAGACATTTTACAGCAGCAAGCATGCAAACTAAACGGATGTCCTGATGAATTGAAAATGGGGGACCCTGATGTAAACAAGACGAAAGTACTTCTCTGGTCTGCATCCCCCCAACAATTGTGTGTATTGAGCCGCACTGCACTGGTATCGGAACAACTCTAATTTTAATGCAACCTTTCCTCAAAATTCAGTGCTAAGAACCACAAAAATAAATGGAATGAAATCATCATATCAAGCTGCAAGCAGAATTATTGTTAAATCTATGTCACAACGAGAAAAAGCAACCAAGTCCTCACTCAGTGGCAAGAAGCCATTCTCTCTCTCTGATGCATACATAATAAAATAATGTATGACTGAAGTGATGGAGACCATGTTTGAAGGCAAACAAAAGCAAATCCCCCTCAGATCGCACAGCAACCAGAATAACTGAAATACTGGCTGGTGATTTGATTAAACAGCTTTGTGATAGAATAAAAAAAATGCACAGTGCATTTCCATAGCTGTGGATGAGTCCACTGACACCACTGAGAAGCCTATGTTCTGCAGAACCGTTCATGTTCTGAAGAACTGTTCATGTTCTGAAATGTTATTGCTAAAGATTGAGAAGATTGGATCAGTTGTACTTTTTTTTGAAATACTTGAAACCCTTTTTTTGTGGAATATTTGATGCGGCCCAGCCTCACCCAGACTCTACCTCCAGCGGCCCCCAGGTAAATTGAGTTTGAGACCCCTGTTGTAGAGGGTAGGTTCATTGTAGTGAAAGCACAATTTGAAACATTTAATGTGGTTTTATTGAATATTTATGCTCCTTCTAAAGGCCTGAAAGAAAGGCCTTTTTAGATATAGTGTGTACTAAATTGTCCGATTTTAATCCGGATGATTTCTTATTTTTGTCTGGAGACTTCAATTGCACAGAGAATAACAGTTTAGACAGGAATCACAATGAACCCCATCCAGCTTCTCAAAGTGCATTAAGACAGCTTGTACACACACACGGCTTGGTTGATGTGTGGAGGAGGTTTCATGGGAATGAGCGCCAGTATACATGGTCTCATTGTAGGGATAATGTTGTCTCCTTAGCTAGACTTGACCGTTTTTATTGTTTTAAACACCATTTTAATGTTTTTAAAATGTGCAAAATATTGCCTGTTGGTTTTACAGACCATTCATTGGTAATGTGCAATGTCTTTATTAAAAATCTGGTGCCTAGAAGTGCTTATTGGCATTTTTATTCAGCTTTGCTCCATGAAAAGGATTTTAGAGATGTTTTTAGTTTTTTTTGGGGTCCTGTTTAGTAGTAGGAAGAATGAGTTCTCTTCTCTTAGGCAGTGGTGGGACTGTGGCAAAATAGAAATTAAAATGCTTTGTCAACAACACACTCTCAGTGTAACTAGAGACATCACTACCTCCATGAGAGATTTGGAGACTGAGATAGTGGACCTTGAGAAAATGTTTGGGTCCACAGGAAATCAAGGACAGTTTGAAGTCCTTAATAAAAAAAATTGCTTTAGCTGACCTGCTAGGTGTGAAGGCTCAAGGAGCTTTGTTAAGGTCAAGATTTATGAATGTTAATGCTATGGATGTGCCTTCCAGTTACTTCTTCGGTCTGGAAAAGAAGAATGGACAGAATAAATTCATTCACTCTCTTCTGTCAGAGACGGGGCAGGACATCACTGATGCCAGTCAGATCCGGAGACGGGCCGTTGAGTTTTATTCTGCTTTGTATAGCAGTGAGTACACTGACAATGATGTCCTTCTACAGTCCTTTTGTGAAGGATTGCCCACAGTATCACGGGAGTCGAATGTGCTGCTGGAGAGACCTTTGGACTCATCAGAGCTCTATTCTGCCTTACAGAGCATGGGTGGCGGGAAAGCCCCTGGTATTGACGGTTTGACGGTGGCGTTTTACAAAGCCTTTTGGGACATTGTGAAAGACGATCTTCTCGAGGTATTCAATGAAAGTCTGACTGAGGGTGCTTTGCCGCTTTCCTGTCGCAGGGCAGTGATAACCTTACTGCCAAAAAAGGGGACTTTGCAGGACATCAGGAACTGGAGGCCTGTGTCAATTTTATGCAGCGAATATAAGATTTTGTCAAAGACCTTAGCAAACCGTCTGAGAGAAGTGATGGATCAGATCATACATCGTGATCAGACGTATTGTGTACCTGGCAGGTCAATATTGGATAATGTATATTTAATTTGTGATGTTTTGGGTGTCTCTGATTCATTGGGCTTGAATACTGCTCTTATTTCAATAGATCAGGAGAAAGCATTTGACCGCGTTGAGCACAATTATCTCTGGAGGGTTATGGAGAGTTTTGGGTTCAGCGATGGTCTCATTGCTATTGTGAAAGTTTTGTATCAGAACATTGAGAGTGTGTTAAAATTCAATGGTGCTCTATGTGCTCCTTTTGAGGTACAGAGGGGCATTAGGCAAGGCTGCGCTCTCTCTGGCATGTTATATGCTATTTCACTGGAACCCATGTTACAAACATTGAGGAATGAGATGAGGGGGTTAGCTATACCTGGTTTCCAATATAACATTGTTTTGTCAGCTTATGCTGATAATGTAGTTGTTTTTGTAAAAAACCAAAATGATGTAAGTATATTGGAAAGTATTGCTGACAGTTTTAGGGCTGTGTCCTCTGCCAAAATAAATTGGAGGAAGAGTGAGGCGTTAGCTGTTGGTAACTGGCATAGTAGATTACCTGTGTTACCTCAAAACATGATCTGGAAAAGGGATGGTTTTAAATATTTGGGACTATACCTTGGAAATGACACAATTGTACAGAAAAATTGGGATAATGTGGTGGAGAAAGTAGAAGGAAGGCTGTTTAAGTGGAGATGGCTGTTGCCTCAGATTTCCTATAGAGGCAGAGTCCTGATAATAAATAACCTTGTGGCTTCTACCTTGTGGCATAAGCTGGCATGTGTGGAGCCTCTTTCAGGCATGTTGGTGCGGTTGCAGGCAAAGATGGTTGATTTCTTTTGGGATCGCCTGCACTGGGTTCCTCAGAGTGTTCTGTATTTGCCCAGAGAAGAGGGAGGGCAAGGCCTGATTAATTTAGCGAGTAGGACAGCGACTTTGAGGCTACAGTTCATACAGCGATATCTGTTAGGACCAAGAGATTTAGTTTGGAGAGAAGTTGCCTCTTTTATTCTTCGAAAAGTAAATAGTCTTGGTCTTGATGTATCTTTGTTTTTAACAGACCCGACGACTTTAAGGTTAAATACACTTCCTCCTTTTTATCAGGGGGTTTTTAAGTGTTGGACACTTTTCAAGTGTATAAGAACTGCTTCTACTAAATCGTTGCACTGGTTACTGGAGGAGCCTCTTGTTCACGGTGCAAGAATGGACATAAGTGACTGGACTGCTGTGTGCTGCCGAAGTGGTACGCCTGAGACAGCTGGCAGACACAGCAGGACCAGAGTTAAAAGATGCTCAGGCTGTGTGCTCTTTATTGGGCCTGAGGTCGCAGCGCTATGCAACAAGGGTGCTGGATCTCTGGAGACAGAGGTTGACTGTCGAGGAGCTGGGCATGCTTAGCTTATACAGCAGTGGAGCATTAAAACCGGACAAACAGGATGAGTTTCCAAATGTCTACCTGAGCCCTGTACTGGGAGAAATGTCTGGTCTTCTACTTTCTATAAAGGACTCAGCATTATACAAAATGGATAGGAAATCATGGTACAGAAACTGTGTCAAAGTAATTAATAAGAAATGGCTAAATAACAGAGTGGACACTGTATGGAGGAGCAGGCTGTGTGCAGGTAATGACACTCAACCTGTGTGGAGGGTTTTATACAAACCTCCTTTAAAAAAACAAACGGCAGACCTTCAGTGGAGGATTCTGAAAAAAAATCTAACCCTAACTAACCGTACTGTCATGCACTTGTCCTAATAAACTAACCTACACTGTAGCACTCAACACTTTGATGAACATTGTTGCTCAGCTGATAGAGTTGTGCCCTTCCTGATGGCTGTCGTACAGAACATGTAAGTCGCTTTGGATAAAAGCGTCAGCTAAATGACTAAATGTAAATGTAAATGTGGCAGTGAACGCTTTTGTTTCTATCATCAACCCAGAGGTGGATAATAAATGTCCTTTCTGTGGGTTGACTGAGACTGTTTTTCATGCATTTTTAGAGTGTAACAGGCTTTTAGGGCTATTTGAGCTGCTCACCAACGTTTTCAGGCATTTTGGTGAAACCTTCTCTGTTATTGGTTATATTTTTGGAGCAGGATATAAAAAAGAAAATAAGAAAAAATGGCAACTGCTTAATTTTCTGGTGGGGGAAGCTAAGCTTGCAGTCTATGTAAACAGGAGAAACAGAGTGAAAGATAAACCGGACCAGGATGCAGTATTAGTGTGGTGCTGTAATGTGAAGGCTAGAGTCTGCATGGCTGGAGTTCAGGTTTTATAAAGCTATGGGCAATTTGGAGGCTTTTGCTCAGGAATGGTGTTATGGAAATGTGATTTGTGATGTCTTTGATGATGAATTGGTGTTTAACAACATTATGAATATGTGAAGTTCTATTTTTCTTTTGTATTTTTTTTTTAATCTTGAAGATGTAAAGTCTTTTAAAGGCTTGTTGTAAAGATTTTTCATACAGTACAAAATAAAGTACATAAAAAAAAAAAAAAATCTCTCTCTCTCTCTGTCTCTGTCTCTCTCTCTGTCTCTCTCTCTCTGTCTCTCTCTCTGTCTCTCTCTCTCTCTCTCTCTCTCTCTCTCTCTCTCTCTCTCTCTCTCTCTCTCTCTCTCTCTCTCTCTCTCTCTAGAGAGGCCTACTACCGTATGGGAATGTCTCCTGTCTGAATGGGGGCAGAGCAGGTTGGGTTTCCAGTGTGCGTCTCCGGATGGAGGGACTGCTGAGAGTTAATTAAGGGACAAAGGAGGGACTTGAACCTACGGCAGGTTATCTCAAGGGGGGGTCCAAAGGTCAAGATGCAACACCTCCCTGGAGACGAAGAGGGGAAAGGTGTGTGTGTGTGTGTTTGAGTGTGTGTGTGTGTGTGTGTGTGTGTGCACCTGCATGTGTGTGTGCGCTTGCATGTGTGCAAGTATTTGTCATACCCAGGCCAGCCAGCCAGCCATCAGAAAAAAAGAAAAGAAAAAGCCTTTCAATAATGAATGGCATCGTAAACATCGAGCCCCCCCCACCACCCACCCCCCCCAAGAGACTATCCATGTTAGTGTGAGATCAGCAGAAAAGGGCCTTATCGTGTCTATTACGGCCCCCCCCCCCCCCCCATGCGCCACACCATGCGCTGTGCATCCTAATGACCTCATCTACTCTTCTTCATTAAAGCTTAACGCAGCAGTTAACGCCCCTGATAGCATCGCGCCGGGCGCCCACCACCGCCCGGGGGGCCCCCACGCTGCCGCAGACCAGGCCTGCGCGGCCGCTGATAAAGTTTTGGGTG
This sequence comes from Notolepis coatsorum, assembly GCF_963971535.1. Classification (NCBI taxonomy): domain Eukaryota; kingdom Metazoa; phylum Chordata; class Actinopteri; order Aulopiformes; family Paralepididae; genus Notolepis; species Notolepis coatsorum. Next base: position 5,534 of record NW_028174359.1, on the reverse strand, counting down.
CGATAGAGATACGGCTGAAATACGTCTCCGTGGGAGCGAGGACTCGGAGACTCATGGTGTGGATCTCATTAAGAATATTAAAACGTGGTGCGGCTGGGTAGTGTAGAGGTCTAAGCACTATGGAGGCTGGGTAGCGTTGAGGTTTAAGCACTAGGAGAGGCTGGGTAGTGTAGAGGTCTAAGCACTAGGAGAGGCTGGGTAGTGTAGAGGTCTAAGCACTAGAGGTGGCTGGGTAGTGTAGAGGTCTAAGCACTAGAGGTGGCTGGGTAGTGTAGAGGTCTAAGCACTAGAGGTGGCTGGGTAGTGTAGAGGTCTAAGCACTAGAGGTGGGTGGGTAGTGTAAAGGTCTAAGCACTAGAGGTGGCTGGGTAGTGTAGAGGTCTAAGCACTAGGGTGGCTGGGTAGTGTAGAGGTCTAAGCACTAGAGGTGGGTGGGTAGTGTAGAGGTCTAAACACTAGGAGAGGCTGGGTAGTGTACAGGTCTAAGCACTAGGGTGGCTGGGTAGTGTAGAGGTCTAAACACTAGGAGAGGCTGGGTAGTGTAGAGGTCTAAGCACTAGGGTGGCTGGGTAGTGTAGAGGTCTAAGCACTAGGGTGGCTGGGTAGTGTAGAGGTCTAAGCACTAGGGTGGCTGGGTAGTGTAGAGGTCTAAGCACTAGGGTGGCTGGGTAGTGTAGAGGTCTAAGCACTAGGGTTGGCTGGGTAGTGTAGAGGTCTAAGCACTAGGAGAGGCTGGGTAGTGTAGAGGTCTAAGCACTAGGAGAGGCTGGGTAGTGTAGAGGTCTAAGCACTAGAGGTGGGTGGGTAGTGTAGAGGTCTAAGCACTAGGAGAGGCTGGGTAGTGTAGAGGTCTAAGCACTAGAGGTAGCTGGGTAGTGTAGAGGTCTAAGCACTAGGAGAGGCTGGGTAGTGTAGAGGTCTAAGCACTAGGAGAGGCTGGGTAGTGTAGAGGTCTAAGCACTAGAGGTGGGTGGGTAGTGTAGAGGTCTAAGCACTAGGGTGGCTGGGTAGTGTAGAGGTCTAAGCACTAGGGTGGCTGGGTAGTGTAGAGGTCTAAGCACTAGGGTGGCTGGGTAGTGTAGAGGTCTAAGCACTAGGAGAGGCTGGGTAGTGTAGAGGTCTAAGCACTAGGGTGGCTGGGTAGTGTAGAGGTCTAAGCACTAGAGGTGGGTGGGTAGTGTAGAGGTCTAAACACTAGGAGAGGCTGGGTAGTGTAGAGGTCTAAGCACTAGAGGTGGGTGGGTAGTGTAGAGGTCTAAGCACTAGGGTGGCTGGGTAGTGTAGAGGTCTAAGCACTAGGGTGGCTGGGTAGTGTAGAGGTCTAAGCACTAGGGTGGCTGGGTAGTGTAGAGGTCTAAGCACTAGGAGAGGCTGGGTAGTGTAGAGGTCTAAGCACTAGAGGTGGGTGGGTAGTGTAGAGGTCTAAGCACTAGGGTGGCTGGGTAGTGTAGAGGTCTAAGCACTAGGGTGGCTGGGTAGTGTAGAGGTCTAAGCACTAGGGTGGCTGGGTAGTGTAGAGGTCTAAGCACTAGGAGAGGCTGGGTAGTGTAGAGGTCTAAGCACTAGAGGTAGCTGGGTAGTGTAGAGGTCTAAGCACTAGGAGAGGCTGGGTAGTGTAGAGGTCTAAGCACTAGAGGTGGCTGGGTAGTGTAGAGGTCTAAGCACTAGAGGTGGGTGGGTAGTGTAGAGGTCTAAGCACTAGGGTGGCTGGGTAGTGTAGAGGTCTAAGCACTAGGGTGGCTGGGTAGTGTAGAGGTCTAAGCACTAGGGTGGCTGGGTAGTGTAGAGGTCTAAGCACTAGGAGAGGCTGGGTAGTGTAGAGGTCTAAGCACTAGGAGTGGCTGGGTAGTGTAGAGGTCTAAGCACTAGGAGAAGCTGGGTAGTGTAGAGGTCTAAGCACTAGGAGAGGCTGGGTAGTGTAGAGGTCTAAGCACTAGGAGTGGCTGGGTAGTGTAGAGGTCTAAGCACTAGAGGTGGCTGGGTAGTGTAGAGGTCTAAGCACTAGGAGAAGCTGGGTAGTGTAGAGGTCTAAGCACTAGGAGAAGCTGGGTAGTGTAGAGGTCTAAGCACTAGGAGAAGCTGGGTAGTGTAGAGGTCTAAGCACTAGGAGAAGCTGGGTAGTGTAGAGGTCTAAGCACTAGGAGAGGCTGGGTAGTGTAGAGGTCTAAGCACTAGAGGTGGCTGGGTAGTGTAGAGGTCTAAGCACTAGAGGTGGGTGGGTAGTGTAGAGGTCTAAGCACTAGGGTGGCTGGGTAGTGTAGAGGTCTAAGCACTAGGGTGGCTGGGTAGTGTAGAGGTCTAAGCACTAGGGTGGCTGGGTAGTGTAGAGGTCTAAGCACTAGGAGAGGCTGGGTAGTGTAGAGGTCTAAGCACTAGGAGAGGCTGGGTAGTGTAGAGGTCTAAGCACTAGGGTGGCTGGGTAGTGTAGAGGTCTAAGCACTAGAGGTGGCTGGGTAGTGTAGAGGACTAAGGAATTGGGAAATTGGGAATGCGGCCGATGCCTCCATATTTCAGGAGGATGTTTACGTCTGTCACGACGAGGGTGTCTGTCACGACAAGGGTGTCTGTCACGACAAGGGTGTCTGTCACGAGGGTGTCTGTCACGAGGGTGTCTGTCACCAGGGTGTCTGTCACCAGTTTGTCTGTCACAAGGGTGTCTGTCACGAGGAGGGTGTCTGTCACGAGGGTGTCTGTCACGACGAGGGTGTCTGTCACGACGAGGGTGTCTGTCACGACGAGGGTGTCTGTCACGACGAGGGTGTCTGTCACGAGGAGGGTGTCTGTCACGACGAGGGTTGTCTGTCATGACGAGGGTGTCTGTCACGACGAGGGTGTCTGTCACGACGAGGGTGTCTGTCACGAGGAGGGTGTCTGTCACGACGAGGGTGTCTGTCACGAGGGTGTCTGTCACGAGGGTGTCTGTCACGAGGAGGGTGTCTGTCATGACGAGGGTGTCTGTCACGACGAGGGTGTCTGTCACGACGAGGGTGTCTGTCACGACGAGGGTGTCTGTCACGACGAGGGTGTCTGTCACGAGGGTGTCTGTCACGAGGGTGTCTGTCACGACGAGGGTGTCTGTCACGAGGGTGTCTGTCACGAGGGTGTCTGTCACGACGAGGGTGTCTGTCATGACGAGGGTGTCTGTCACGAGGAGGGTGTCTGTCACGAGGAGGGTGTCTGTCACGACGAGGGTGTCTGTCACGAGGAGGGTGTCTGTCACGACGAGGGTGTCTGTCACCAGGGTGTCTGTCACGAGGAGGGTGTCTGTCACGAGGAGGGTGTCTGTCACGACGAGGGTGTCTGTCACCAGGGTGTCTGTCACGAGGAGGGTGTCTGTCACGACGAGGGTGTCTGTCACCAGGGTGTCTGTCACGAGGGTGTCTGTCATGAGGAGGGTGTCTGTCACGACAAGGGTGTCTGTCACGAGGAGGGTGTCTGTCACCAGGGTGTCTGTCACCAGGGTGTCTGTCACAACGAGGGTTGTCTGTCATGACGAGGGTGTCTGTCACGACGAGGGTGTCTGTCACGACGAGGGTGTCTGTCACGAGGGTGTCTGTCACGACGAGGGTGTCTGTCACGACGAGGGTGTCTGTCACGACGAGGGTGTCTGTCACGACGAGGGTGTCTGTCACGAGGGTGTCTGTCACGACGAGGGTTGTCTGTCATGACGAGGGTGTCTGTCACGACGAGGGTGTCTGTCACGACGAGGGTGTCTGTCACGAGAGTGTCTGTCACGACGAGGGTGTCTGTCAGGAGGAGGGTGTCTGTCACGACGAGGGTGTCTGTCACGAGGGTGTCTGTCACGACGAGGGTGTCTGTCACGAGAGTGTCTGTCACGACGAGGGTGTCTGTCAGGAGGAGGGTGTCTGTCACGACGAGGGTGTCTGTCACCAGGGTGTCTGTCACGACGAGGGTGTCTGTCACGAGGAGGGTGTCTGTCACGAGGAGGGTGTCTGTCACCAGGGTGTCTGTCACGAGGGTGTCTGTCATGAGGAGGGTGTCTGTCACGACAAGGGTGTCTGTCATGACGAGGGTGTCTGTCACGAGGAGGGTGTCTGTCACGAGGAGGGTGTCTGTCATGACGAGGGTGTCTGTCACGAGGAGGGTGTCTGTCATGACGAGGGTGTCTGTCACGAGGAGGGTGTCTGTCATGACGAGGGTGTCTGTCATGACGAGGGTGTCTGTCACGAGGAGGGTGTCTGTCACGAGGAGGGTGTCTGTCACCAGGGTGTCTGTCACCAGGGTGTCTGTCATGAGGAGGGTGTCTGTCACGAGGAGGGTGTCTGTCACCAGGGTGTCTGTCACGAGGGTGTCTGTCATGAGGAGGGTGTCTGTCACGATAAGGGTGTCTGTCACGAGGAGGGTGTCTGTCATGAGGAGGGTGTCTGTCACGACAAGGGTGTCTGTCACGAGGAGGGTGTCTGTCACCAGGGTGTCTGTCACAACGAGGGTTGTCTGTCATGACGAGGGTGTCTGTCACGAGGAGGGTGTCTGTCACGACGAGGGTGTCTGTCACGAGGAGGGTGTCTGTCACGAGGAGGGTGTCTGTCACAAGGGTGTCTGTCACGAGGGTGTCTGTCACAACGAGGGTGTCTGTCACGAGGGTGTCTGTCAGGAGGAGGGTGTCTGTCACGAGGATCTGTCACTGCCGCTCTGTGCCATCTGGCTTCGCTCGTGGCGACACGGCGGGGGGGTCTGCTGGAAGTGCCGGAGCAGGGGATGTTTGGCCTGCACAGAGACCGGTGGGGGAGGGGAGGGGCGGGGGGGGGGGGCGTGGGCGAGATGCCACCCACACCTACAGGCTGTTGGTTCCTATAGTCCCAGCGTGACAGATGTTTCCGTCCTGAGTGCCAAGGATTCGTAACGCAACGGCGCTCCTGAGGACCCGCTGCATTCATTCATGGAGCGCCGCAAACGCATCCTCCAGTCTGTCGTAAGAAAATAAATAAATAAACAAAATACGAAATAAGCCTAATTGGAAATGTTTATCAATCTGTCAGCCGGCTACCCTGCTCCTTCTGCGAAAACAGACAAACGAGACAGATCTCAGCATATGAATGAGTAATGACTTGAGAATGAGAGGAGGAGAGGTGGATGGAGTGCACTGAAAATGAAGAGGAGTAGGGAGGGAGAGAGAGAGAGAGAGAGAGGAAGAACAGAACGAGAGAGAGAGAGTGAGGGGGGGAGAACAGAAAGAGAGAGAGAGAGGCACAGAGGGGGGGAGGAGAGAGAATTAGGAAAAGCAGAAAGAGGGAGAGAGAGAGAGAAAGAGAGAGAGAGAGAGAGAGAGAGAGAGAGAGAGAGAGAGAGAGAGAGAGAATTTTGAATTTTAACGACACTATTTATAAATCATTCCAGCATTACAACAAAAAGCATTATACAGTCAACTGTACATAACACTTGTCCTTCTTTCAAGAACACCTGCAAACTATTTGACAATCAATTATTAAAAGCACAACAACAACAAAAAAACACCAAAATAAAACAACACCACCAACAACAAAAAAATCAACCACAACAAAGAAAAAACTCAA
>NW_028174360.1:0-1000 GCF_963971535.1 Notolepis coatsorum | reverse complement strand
ATCTGTACATATCTCTTACCTACTCTTACTAGTTACTATATCTATATCTGTACATATATCTTACCTACTCTTACTAGTTACTATATCTATATCTGTACATATCCCTTACCTACTCGTACTAGTTACTATATCTATACCTGTACATATATATTACCTACTCGTACTAGTTACTAAATCTATATCTGTACATATTCCTTACCTACGCTTACTAGTTACTATATCATATCTGTACATATCCCTTACCTACTCTTACTAGTTACTATATATATATATATATATATATGTACATATCCCGTACCTACTCTTACTAGTTACTATATCTATATCTGTACATATCTCTTACCTACTCTTACTAGTTACTATATCTACAGTATATCTGTACATATCCCTTACCTACTCTTACTAGTTACTATATCTATATCTGTACATATCCCTTACCTACTCTTACATACTGTACATATCCCTTACCTACTCTCACTAGTTACTATATCTATATCTGTACATATCCCTTACTTACTCTTACTAGTTACACTGCTGGCCAGTATGACTTACTACAATAGTGTCTTTATACCTGTATCACTGTACATATTAATAATACAACTCAGGTCAAACTCTGGCAGCTAAGGGGAAGTAACATTGTTCATCAAACCGTGTTGAACACGAGTGCTACAGACTTGTGTGCATAGTAATTTATATATTTTATTCCCAGTTTTATCACCTGTACATTGTATATTACTATTGCACTTTACTGTTACATTTGGTTGGATGCCAAACTTATTTTGGTTGTACTTGTGCTGCATGATGACAATACATTTGAGTCTACTCTAATCTAATATGGGACTTGTGTTTATATAGATAGATACATCTGGTAATGAGGTTTCCCTCATTTACAGTCACGTCGAGTGTACATACAGAAATAAGCTAAAACTAATCACACAGCATATGAAATCTTAACAAAAAGACAACAAGACGAGGCAAAGAGCAAAGATAAGAAATCAAT
>NW_028174362.1:5000-17500 GCF_963971535.1 Notolepis coatsorum | reverse complement strand
AGTGCGCCTGTCCCTTTATGGCTGTCAATTACGGATGCGCTTATATGGGCTCTGATAGCGGATAGGAGGAGAACGTGACGCGGAAGTGAGAGCGGCGAGCTTGGATGTTGTTTCAATGAAGGAAGACGTGCAGCCGATATAAAGAACAGTGAGAAAGTGAACCGTATTAGATAATGTTGAAAACGCGCAAGTAATAAACCTTACCTGGCACGGGATGACCAACGTGGATTAGTCCGGACATCTACCTGATCATCTTCTTCACCCAACGCGAACTTCGGTGCGGTAGGCTACACGCTGCACTGTGTTTGTTTGCCCCTGTTCCGAGGCTGTGACGCAAGCGTCTCCGACTCCAACATTCCCCTCTCCAAGCTTCCTACAGGCTCATAGCCAACACCTCACGGTCCTCTCCAGCCCTAACCCAAACGCCCCCAAGCCCAAATGCCCCTCTCTCCCCCCTGCACTCGCATCACACACAACACACACACACACACACACACACACACCAGGCACATGCACACATAGAGGCTAAGGGGTGCCTGAGCACCTGCCTTTTTGAGCCTCATCAAAAAGTGCCCTTTTTGAAAAAAATAAAATAATTTTTTTTTTTTTTTTTTTTTTATCGTTAAGCTATAGACTGCCCTTCCAACTGAAAAATGTCAGGATAGAATCAAATATTTGGTAAAGAGAGAGAGATGCCCCATATTCCATTGCAGTTTGCACGGCCTCCTCAGCGTGCCTCTCCGCGGACCTATATATTTTATGCATAGCGTGGGTGGTGATGATGATGATGATAGAAACCGCTGTTGAATGCTGGTATTTACACTCATTGAGGGACACAAAGAAGTCAGTTCCGATGGGATTTGGAATCTCAAATACAAATCGGGATTGGAATAAAATGCATTTATATTAAACAATACAGAATATACAGCACTTCTTGGGGTCTGTAGTGTAAGCACTTATTCCCTCCCCCCTGAACATTTATGGAGATGTATGGGCCTTTTAAGTCAGTGATAAAAGTGTCTTTCAAGGATAAGTGAGCTCCTGCACTGATTATTATAGTTCAATATTCAATATTTGATCACCATAACCCCCCAAAAGCATAAAAAGGGGGCCCCCGCCCGAAAAGGGCCCTTATAAATCGCGCTTGCGCGCTACGCGGGCTCGGTTAATATATACACACAAGTGTGGTGCCCTTTTCAGCCTTTGAGCACCTGCCCCTCTAAAGTCCTGTGCACGTCCCTGACACACACACACACATCTTTTCTTTTGAGACTTTCTATTTTGGGTCATTCATTCGCTCATTTGCGTTGCGTTCATCACAAACTATTGAGAGTCTGAACTATTGACAAACGCATACACCTGATCAAGGACTGAACTGAATTGAGTGACCTAACTGGTTTACGGAAGTTTAATACACATGCTGGACTGAAAATTAATTGTTTGTTTTATGAAAGGTTTGCTTACGATTTGACTTGAATCCAATACATGGACATTTTGATTTGAATTGAGCATGACTCTTGAGTGTTTTTTGAATTTATGAAAAGGTAATTGATTGTTACATTTTAGCAAACTAACCTATGATTTAGCTTGCTCAGTAGTCTAGGCCTAGTATTAATTAAATTATTAGATTATTTGTCTACCTTTATGTGGTACAGTCTTATGCCGGAGCTATAGGCCTAATTAACCAATTAAAAGGGTAATTTGATTTGCATTGGCAGGGTTTGGCCCTGTCTGGCGCCCAACGGGAAAAATATTATAGGCACTATAAGTAGACACCGCTACAAGCTGAAGGGTTAATTCATTTCAACATCACTAAGAATCCATGCCACAGACATGCTCTCCGTCATCTCATCAATCTACATAATTTCCATCACTTCAGACTCCATTCATGTTCCACCCTCTATCTGCTATCTGTCATTATTATTACTGTGATTATTATCATTAAGCTAGCTATGTGTATGTAGAAAATCAACTCCATGTGTATTGTCACCATTGCTTGTAATAGTGACTCTATGTGGTAGTAAGTCATACTGGCCAGCAGTGTAACTAGTAAGAGTAGGTAAGGGATATGTACAGATATAGTATCTACAGATATGTAAAAAGTATTATACAGGTATATTCAGATATTCAAATTAGTCTCCTTGCCTCCAATCCCATCTCTCGAGTGAGGGACAGATTGTAATTATGTCAGGATGTGCTTTTAGCTTTCCACTATGTTTTGTTACTGTAGGGGTAGCCACACTGCCTGCTTCCCATGGCTGGTATGATGAGACCCAGCACGCTCCCAGGAAACATTTCATTTGTTTTTGTTAACATAATTGTTTCTCCAATGTGTTTCTAATCATGTTGTTATGTTGATGCAGCATTCCCCCCCCCCCCCCCCCATATATTTTGCATAGCTCTAATTAATGAGATAAGATAAGATAATTCCTTTATTGATCCCCTTGGGGAAATTCAGGCATCATTTCCCCACCTACCCAACCTCCTCCAATTTACAGTTTCTTCCCCCTCAAATGTATACACTCTCTTTTTAGACTATTTTTGTACTCGTAAACAGTACTGTATATTTGTAGATCTGGTATGTCATAAATGTCTAGATGTAACAGTACTGTCTATCTGTATGTCATGTATGTCATATATGTTATGATGAATTGAAAATGGGGGACCCTGATGTAAACAAGACGAAAGTCTTTCTCTGGTCTGCATCCCCTTAACACAATGGACGCCAGAGGTCGCTATGGGCGTTAGGCGGTTTAAGCCAGCGCTTTGTTCAATGGAGAGAATGCCGTGTTTGCGAGTGCTAAAACTATTAAATATTATAGCTATGGATCTAATAACGTTGTCGATTGTCAGTGAGTTTCTTCTGGTCAACGTGCAAGAAACGGATAATTTTTCATCCGTACATTTCCGTTTTATACCGTGGTGAACATGAGTATAGTTTGAGTGATTCTGAGTAATCCCAGGAAAAGACGCGAAAACAGCCCTTTAGTTAAATCCACTTATCACGTTGCCATTTTTCGCCTGATTATCGAATCATCCTGAAATCAACGCTAGATTATCGTTATTATGTTTCCTCATGCATGCCTGAAAGGGGGTTTGGAACGGGGCGCCCATCCGTGCCGTGATGTGACCAACGGGACACAGCACACACACATTCCACACAGACAGCTTCGATCGCAGGAGAAAAAAATATCATATCAATGTAAGATTGGATATATACTGTCCTTCCCTTGTCTCTGATGTAATGCAAAAATAATAATCCAATTATCTGATCGCTATCCCAAATACTGGTCGCGGTAGTCTGTCCCACGTTATCCGGTATTGCACATGGACGGGCGGGCGGATGAACTCGTCGAGGCATCCGTTGTGACCACTTTTCTTGCCGGAGTATTAAGACCCTGCCCCCGCGTCGTAGCTCGGCCGAGAAAACAAACCACATAGTTTCAAATGGAGTGCAATAGCCGCCGCAAGGCGTTAGGCGGCGGTATTGACCGTCTGCGAGCTCAGACATATTCAGAACAGCCTGCACAGACTGCCTCGACGGATTATGAATGGCAATAGCGAAAAAAATAAATAACGATCATAACAACGAGTTAACTCGTTGTTGGCGCTCAACGATTGGCGGGCTAACACGAGTTAACTCGCTGTTGACGCAGAAAGGGTTAACAATTGTGTGTATTGAGCCGTACTGTATTGTACCCATTCTTGTAACGTTCGGGGTTCTGGTCTTAGGAACCCCACTGTCATTCTGGAGTTAATTCCCCTGGTGGTTGGTACTGTATCTGCACTCACTGTTGGTCACGCCCCATTCCTGATGTGTCACTCCCTGTTCTGTCACCACTGGTCACTGTCACTGTGCTGTCATCTACCTGTCACTAATTGACGCATTGGAATGTATGGGGTTTGACTATATATTCATTGTTGTCTCTCTCTATCCCTGTCGAGGCTTCAGACCGTGTGTCGTGTGGAAGGAGCTGGAGATATTGCTGACCTTCTCGCTCTTGATTATTCTCATGTATCTACCTCGCTCTCGAGTTGACGCCCGGCGTCTTTCCCTGGATTCCCTGTGCTCTGTGTTCTTACATTAAAACGCACCACTAAGAAAGAGCAATCATTCTCCGACTCACAATTACTTAACTGCACCGCAACCGTACAATTTTCAATCAATCAATCAATAGCAGCATGGGGGAGGGGGCGGGGAGGTACAGGTATGGGCAGGGTAATTGAAGAAAGACATGAATATAGGCAATCAAATTCGATCTGAATATAGAAATATGAGAAAATAAAGAGTGTAAACGAATTCAATCTTAATATAAAGATATAAAATAAAAACAGCGTAAACAATATAATTAACTGAATATGAGAAAATATGAGAAAGATAAACAGTGTAAACGATATAATTAAATCTGAATATAAAGATTTGAGAAGAAAGAAACATGCAGATGAGGGTCTGTATGCCCTGTCGGTTAAATTATACGTTACAATATGAATATAGGAAATAAAGAGTTTGAATGGGACTATAATACTCATACTGAGTGTGAGTGAAAGTAAACAGTAGGCGTGTTATTGTTATTGTCGGGGCGTGGTCGACTCCCTCGCGGTACGATAAATTAAAAAGAGACCCAGCAGCGCACACTCCCAGGAAAACTGTTCTGTTAACATAATTGTTTCTTCAATTACTATGTGATTATGTCAATGCTGCATTTCCCCCCTGTTTAGTTTTTTTTGCATAGCTCTAATTAATCCAGTGCCTTGGGGTGTTCAGTGTGGGTTGACTCAATGCTCCTGTGGTTCCAGAGAGCTACTTCTTCCCTCCAGCTCCCCCCCCCCCCCCCCTTTATTCTCAGAGGCTCCTTGAAATATGAACTTTTAAAGGTGGTGTAAGTATTGTTTTTTTGTTAAGATAAGTCTCAAATAGTTCTACATTCCGACAGCCATCACTGATATAGAGTGTCTGGTCAGTAACATGGGTCTCTCAGTCCCTCCACTCTGCAGTAAACAGCCATCACTGATACAGAGTGTCTGGTCAGTAACATGGGTCTCCCAGTCCCTCCGCTCTGCAGTAAACAGTCATCACTGATACAGAGTGTCTGGTCAGTAACATAGGTCTCGCAGTCCCTCCACTCTGCAGTAAACAGTCATCACTGATACAGAGTGTCTGGTCAGTAACATGGGTCTCCCAGTCCCTCCGCTCTGCAGTAAACAACCATCACTGGTATAGAGTGTCTGGTCAGTAACATGGGTCTCTCAGTCCCTCCTATCTGCAGTAAACAGTCATCACTGATATAGAGTGTCTGGTCAGTAACATGGGTCTCCCAGTCCCTCCACTCTGCAGTAAACAGACATCACTGATATAGAGTGTCTGGTCAGTAGCATGGGTCTCCCAGTCCCTCCTGCTCTGCAGTAAACAGCCATCACTGATATAGAGTGTCTGGTCAGTAACATGGGTCTCCCAGTCCCTCCACTCTGCAGTAAACAGCCATCACTGATATAGAGTGTCTGGTCAGTAACATGGGTCTCCCAGTCCCTCCACTCTGCAGTAAACAGCCATCACTGATATAGAGTGTCTGGTCAGTAACATGGGTCTCCCAGTCCCTCCGCTCTGCAGTAAACAGCCATCACTGATATAGAGTGTCTGGTCAGTAACATGGGTCTCCCAGTCCCTCCACTCTGCAGTAAACAGCCATCACTGATATAGAGTGTCTGGTCAGTAACATGGGTCTCCCAGTCCCTCCACTCTGCAGTAAACAGCCATCACTGATATAGAGTGTCTGGTCAGTAACATGGGTCTCCCAGTCCCTCCACTCTGCAGTAAACAGGCATCACTGATATAGAGTGTCTGGTCAGTAACATGGGTCTCCCAGTCCCTCCTGCTCTGCTGTAAACAGGCATCACTGATACAGAGTGTCTGGTCAGTAACATGGGTCTCCCAGTCCCTCCTGCTCTGCAGTAAACAGCCATCACTGATATAGAGTGTCTGGTCAGTAACATGGGTCTCCCAGTCCCTCCACTCTGCAGTAAACAGCCATCACTGATGTAGAGTGTCTGGTTAGTAACATGGGTCTCCCAGTCCCTCTGCTCTGCAGTAAACAGTCATCACTGATATAGAGTGTCTGGTCAGTAACATGGGTCTCTCAGTCCCTCCACTCTACAGTAAACAGCCATCACTGATATAGAGTGTCTGGTCAGTAACATGGGTCTCCCAGTCCCTCTGCTCTGCAGTAAACAGCCATCACTGATATAGAGTGTCTGGTCAGTAACATGGGTCTCCCAGTCCCTCCACTCTGCAGTAAACAGCCATCACTGATGTAGAGTGTCTGGTTAGTAACATGGGTCTCCCAGTCCCTCTGCTCTGCAGTAAACAGTCATCACTGATATAGAGTGTCTGGTCAGTAACATGGGTCTCTCAGTCCCTCCACTCTACAGTAAACAGCCATCACTGATATAGAGTGTCTGGTCAGTAACATGGGTCTCCCAGTCCCTCTGCTCTGCAGTAAACAGTCATCACTGATATAGAGTGTCTGGTCAGTAACATGGGTCTCCCAGTCCCTCCACTCTGCAGTAAACAGCCATCACTGATGTAGAGTGTCTGGTTAGTAACATGGGTCTCCCAGTCCCTCTGCTCTGCAGTAAACAGTCATCACTGATATAGAGTGTCTGGTCAGTAACATGGGTCTCTCAGTCCCTCCACTCTACAGTAAACAGCCATCACTGATATAGAGTGTCTGGTCAGTAACATGGGTCTCCCAGTCCCTCCACTCTACAGTAAACAGCCATCACTGATATAGAGTGTCTGGTCAGTAACATGGGTCTCCCAGTCCCTCTGCTCTGCAGTAAACAGCCATCACTGATATAGAGTGTCTGGTCAGTAACATGGGTCTCCCAGTCCCTCCTTCTCTGCAGTAAACAGCCATCACTGATATAGAGTGTCTGGTCAGTAACATGGGTCTCCCAGTCCCTCCACTCTGCAGTAAACAGCCATCACTGATATAAAGTGTCTGGTCAGTAACATGGGTCTCCCAGTCCCTCCACTCTGCAGTAAACAGACATCTCTGATATAGAGTGTCTGGTCAGTAACATGGGTCTCCCAGTCCCTCCACTCTGCAGTAAACAGGAAATACATGGTATCCATTCCCACTGTATCCAATCAGGAGAGATAACCCTAGTTATCGCCTTAAGCTCACCCCACATTTAGCATAAAATGCCTGACGATTGCCTACCCAAAGTAATTTGCGATTTATTATACTTTATACTTATAGCACATGCATGAGTCTGGTCTCTTTTGAAAGGTAACATTATGAAGTTTCTTACACTTGAAGTTGTATAGTCATACATGTCCAAAGTTTATAAAAATCCCATGAAAATGTTTTGTTTTAGAAAGGTTTTTGTAATATGTGTACCGCGTGTAATTCAGCGTGATTATCCAAAATGGCCGTCCGCTGCCATTCATTACGATGCGCTAGCCGGAGGTTTCGTCTTGTAACTGGAGACCCGAAGCATGCAATAGGTGGAGTGAGGTGACGATCGAAAGGCGGCAAATTAAACTTTCCAATAATGTATTGGTTGATTGGCGAAAACGCAGCCTTGAGCCAACAGACAAGAGCAAAGTGCCGCGACGTGCGTGCGAGTTGGTGGCACCCTGCCATCCGATGCTTAAACCACTTAACTGGTGGCCAGAAAAGTGAACTTGAACTTGAGGACTGCATACTACTTTTGAAAAGCGTATCTTTATACATGCATAAGCTTGGTCTCTTTTGAAAGATAACATTCTTAAGTTTCTTGTACAATAAAGAAAAATCACTTTTAGTGCTAATGAAATAGAGTATAACATAGGGCTGAACTTGAGTTGTACTTGTAATTGTGTACTCACGTTTTTCTGTAGTAGTTGCAATATCCAAAAAAATTATATGCACAAAATTGGTATGAGCTGGAAAACACTGTGGGTCCATAGCCTGAAGTGTAGTACAGGTCAAAATTTCATGTCTACAAAGAAAAGCTCTCCATTTCATTGACGGAAATGCATTCCGTGTATTTTTCACTTCCTGTTTTCGCTCGTACATTTTCACCTAGATCCCTATTCGCACAACCCCACGTGGGGTATCATTGGAAAGCTACACTCATTGGCTACAACCGTGTCCAATAATCTTCACAATCGGTGAATAATTGACAGTTCCAGAGCCTCGGGAGTCGGGGGTGGCAATCTGACTCTCGCATGTACAAAGTTGCACGCTTGACATAATCGGCATGTAACTCGAGAACCGCCAAACGGATTTTGTCGAGTGAGGTAGCATTCGAACGGCAACAAATAGGGATTTAATTCTCTGTATTATACAAAATTCAGACCCAAGCCACCAGACGCTCGTAAAGTGGTGTGTCGGGCTGGTGGGCAAATTGTCCTAAAGTGGGTCCGTATATATACGGGCCGTTGCCAGTTAACTGGGAGGACAATAATAAAATACACACGCCTGGCTAAACTAAAAAACGAGGTTCATTTCGGTTTAATTTCCTCTTGCCGACAGAAATTTGTCAATAAAATGTTTCTGTACGTCTGGAAATGCAGTGTGGATTATCAACAGTTTCGCTCAGATTGCTCAGATTGCCTCTGCAGATCCCCAGCGTCTCCCCCAGCCTGTGCTTCTCCACGGCTGTGCATTAGCTGTTTGCTAGGGCATGAAATGAAACCGAGAGCAGAGCTGTGTAAATACCCCCCCCCCCCCCCCCCCCCCCCAGCACGCGCAATCTGGAAACGCATTTATTAACTCAAGCCTAATCCAAGCAGGCAGTGTAGAATACAGAGCGGTAATCCAAAACTTCAATTTTCTGACAAATCATGACCAAGGAGAGACTGTCATGCAAAGGATTCTATAGTCACAAATATATAACACTGCTGATCCACGTGGTGTGTGTTTCTGTGTGTGTGTGTGTGTGTGTTGTGTGTGTGTGTGTGTGTGTGTGTGTGTGTGTGTGTGTGTGTGTGTGTGTGTGTGTGTGTGTGTGTGTGTGTGTGTGTGTGTGTGTGTGTGTGTGTGTGTGTGTGTGTGTGCGTGCGTGCGTGCGTGCGCGCATGTGTGTGTGTGTGTGTGTGTGTGTGTGTGTGTGTGTGTGTGTGTGTGTGTGTGTGTGTGTGTGTGTGTGTGTGTGTGTTATCCACGTGGAGAAGGAGGTGCTATGTGTCCCTTAAGTGTACAGAGCTTCACAGAGTGGAGCAATGAAAACCACCTACAGCTCAACATCAGAAAGACGAAGGAGATGGTGGTGGACGATCTGCGGAGGAAGAGGAAGCCCCCAACTCCCATCATCATCCGGGGGGTGGAGGTTGAAAGGGTGGAGAACTACAGATTCCTGGGTGTTCTCATGAACAATAAACTGGACTGGACGGACAACACAGAGGCCCTCTACAGGAAGGGACAGAGCAGACTGTTCTTCCTGAGAGGGCTCAGGTCTTTTAATGTCTGCAGCAAACTGCTGCAGATGTTCTACCAGTCTGTGGTGGCGGGTGCCCTCTTCTTCGCTGTGGTATGCTGGGGGGCAACACCAACACAGACAAAATAAACAAACATTTACATTTACATTTAGTCATTTAGCTGACGCTTTTATCCAAAGCGACTCACAAGTTCTGTACGACAAGTCATCAGGATGGGTACAACTCTATCAGCTGAGTAACAATGTTCATCAAAGTGTTGCGTGTTACAGTGTAGGTTAGTTTATTAGGACAAGTGCATGACAGTAAGGTTAGTTAGGGTTAGAGTTTTTATTAAATTTTTTTATATATTATTATTTCAGATAATGGTTGAAGAAGTGCGTCTTAAGTCGACGGCGGAAGA
The DNA here is from genome assembly GCF_963971535.1 of Notolepis coatsorum. NCBI lineage: Eukaryota > Metazoa > Chordata > Actinopteri > Aulopiformes > Paralepididae > Notolepis > Notolepis coatsorum. The sequence goes on along the minus strand of NW_028174362.1, from coordinate 7,676 downwards.
TTGACTGGTTTCGGCTGTCCTAACTGGGTGGGTAGTTCATTCTCCCTTGTGGGGCAAGGACTGAGAATAGGCGGCATCTCTTTGATGACCCTTCCGGGCTTGGATAGGAGTAGGTCTGAGGCGGCCAGAAGATGCAGAGCGTAGGGGTCTTGAGGGTGTGTAGTTAGAGACCATTGACTGGAGGTAGGCGGTTCGCTTTGCCGCACGGTATGCTAGGTCGAGGGCCTTGAAGCGGATACGTGCAGCAATGGGGAGCCAGTGCAGTTCCCTAAGAAGTGGGGTGACATGGGCCGACTTCGGTAGGTTTGAGATCAGGCAGGCCGCTGCGTTCTGAATGAGTTGAAGAGGCTTGGTGGCAGTAGTCGAGGCGGGAGATGACTGTTGATTGGACGAGGAGTTGGGTGGCTTCTTTGTCAGGAAGGGGCGGATCCTTCTGACGTTGCTCAGGAGGAATCTGCAGGTTCTGGTTGTCGCTGCGATGTGAGCAGAGAAGTTCAACTGGTCGTCGAGGACAACACCAAGGTTCTTGGCGGTCGGGGACGCGGTCACAGCTGCATTCTCGACTGTGATGGAAAGGTCGGTCAGGGGGGAGGATTTGGCCGGCAGGTGGAGCAATTCTGTTTTGCTTAGGTTCAGTTTGAGGTGGTTGGTCGTCATCCAGGCGGAGATGTCGGACAGACAGGCCGAGATCCGCTCAGAGACGTGGATATCTGAGGGAGGGAAGGAGAGGAAGAGTTGAGTATTATCGGCATAACAATGATACGAGAAGCCATGAGACGTGATAATGTTACCCAGTGATTTAGTGTAGAGGGAGAAGAGAAGGGGTCCTAGGACCGAGCCCTGGGGGACACCCGTCCGCAGGGGGCGGGTGGCCGACAGGGTCCCTCTCCATGACACTTGGTAGGAGCGGTCATTGAGGTATGATGTCAGCCATGTCAGCGCAGAGCCAGCCACTCCCATTCCTGCGAAGGCCGCGAGGAGGATCTGATGGTTGACTGTGTCGAAGGCTGATCTAGGTAGAAGATAGATCTAGGAGAATCAGGACAGAGGAGAGGCCTTTCGCTGTTGCTAAGTGAAGTGCCTCTGTGACCGCAATGATTCAGTTAAATGATCCTACCCTCTCTGCTGTTTGTCATCAAAATGATTTCAACAGAGAAAGAGCTGGTATTTAACAGAAAACCTGTCTCAAGTGCCCACTCAACTACACAAAAGCCACATGCACAGTGGCCACGCCTCCAGTTTCTGTCAGCTGGGTGAAACTGATTTTCAATTAACAATTTCCACAACACAATTTTTTGTCACACACTTCAGAATGATGTACACAAGTATTATTCAGTTAAATGATCCTACCCTCTCTCCTGTTTGTCATCAGAATGGTCAAACTGGTCAAAAAAGCAAGCTCTGTGGTGGGAGCGGACCTGGACAGTCTGGAGGTGGTGGCAGAGGGGAGGACGAAGAGGAAGCTGTATGCTATCCTCGAGAACCCCTGCCACCCCCTCCATGATGAGCTGACTGCAATGCGGTCCACGTTTAGCCACAGACTTATCCCCCCCCCCCCCCCCCCCCGACATACCACAAAGCGCTTTGGGCAGTCCTTTGTGCCGGTGGCAATCAGGCTCCACAACCAGGCAGGGCCAGGACGGGCCAACTGCCGTGGACTGGAGGAGCTGGGTTGTGGACTGTAACAAATTAATTTAACTATTTAACATCATGATTGGACTTGTTTCTTTTTCTTTTCACCACTTTTAGCTCTATTTTTGTCCTATTTTAGCTATTTGTATCCCTGTGTACTTGTCCATCTTGTTTTTAACACATACTAATAAGTGTATGTTATGTATTAACTATTTTTAAATTGCTGTTACATATTATGCTGTTATGCTGTAAAGGACATCTGAATCTCCCCTCGGGGATAAATAAAGGTTTTCAATCAATTTCAATTCAATTTGATTCCCTGTTCATGTAATATAATTTGTGGAACCAATAAAGTATTCAACACACACACGCACTCACGCACGCACACACACACCACACACACACACACACACACACACACACACACACACACACACACACACACACACACACACACACAACACAGACACAGACACACACAGACACACACACACACACACACACACACACACACACACACACACACACACACACACACACACACACACACACACACACACACACACACACACACACACACACACACACACACACACACACACACACACACACACACACACACACACACACACACACACACAGACACACACACACACACACACACACACACACACACACACACACACACACACACACACACACACACACACAGACACACACACACACACACACACACACACACAGACACACACACACACACACACACACACACACACACACACACACACACACACACACACACACACACACACACACACACACACAGTGAGAACAAAGAGAAACAGGAGAGAGAGAGAGAGAGAGAGAGAGAGAGAGAGAGAGAGAGAGAGAGAGAGACAGACAGACAGACAGACAGACAGACAGACAGACAGACAGACAGACAGACAGACAGACAGACAGACAGACAGACAGACAGACAGACAGACAGACAGAAGGAGGGAGAGATAGCGAGAACGAGAGAGAGGAGAGAAGGAGGGAGAGATA
>NW_028174363.1:67500-73045 GCF_963971535.1 Notolepis coatsorum | reverse complement strand
AAATGGGGAGATTTACCGGGAAAAGAGAGAATGATTGTGGAGAGCAAACTGAGAGCGTGGGAAGAGAAGAGAGGAGGGGAGAGAAGGGCGGAGGGGAGCAGGAAGAAGTGGGAGAGAATGGGGGATAGAGAGAGAGAGAGAGAGAGAGAGAGAGAGAGAGAGAGAGAGAGAGAGAGAGAGAGAGAGAGAGAGAGAGAGAGAGAGAGAGAGAGAGAGAGAGAGAGAGAGATGAGAGAGAGAGAGGAGAGAGAGAGAGAGAGAGAGAGAGAGAGAGAGAGAGAGAGAGAGACAGAGAGAGAGAGAGAGAGAGAGAGAGAGAGAGAGAGAGAGAGAGAGAGAGAGAGAGAGAGAGAGAGAGAGAGAGAGAGAGAGAGAAGTGAGGTGAGAAATGGTTGTGATTGCCTGGGTGTGCTCAGCGAATTCAGCTGTGCTATTAGTCACCCTCTCTGCTGCTCTGATCTGCCCACTTCACCACACCCTGCGCCCAGACACCACGCACATCTGTGTGTGTGTGTGTGTGTGTGTGTGTGTGTGTGTGTGTGTGTGTGTGTGTGTGAGAGTGAGAGTGAGAGTGAGAGTGTGTCTCTAATGGGCTTTAACGTTCTTAGTGCCGGGGATGAGTCCACTGTCTCTCCTTACTCTCCTCTGGGGACTGCATGTAGTCGACTCTTCTACCGCGGACTCAGCTATAAATCGCCCCCGCTGAAATGAGATGTTACTGTGATCTCCTCACTGCTACCTTGGGCCAGATCTCTGGAGAAAACTACCAAATGATCCCAGCCTGGATGAACAGAGGGCGGAGGAAGTGAATGGAAATGTGCTCTGAGGGGATGATTAGAGGTCTGTGTTGTCTATCAGGTTGCCTTCCCAGGTGCGGACCTCTCCACCAGACTGGATTGACCTCTGCTATTTATTACCTGCCCAGCTTCCATCCATCACAGGGCTCAGGGACACACAGGGCTGACTGTCTGGCTCTACAGACCTGGGGAGTCACGTCGTGGTAGTTTCACCACCTGCCTGCTTCTGGACAAAAGTTTTATAGGAGTTTCTCAAGGTAGCTGGTTTATATGGTTCCAATTATTCAATTGGTCTGACATTTGACGGGAGCAGAGCATAAGTAAATGTGAACTGCTTTTTGAAATTTGAGAAAAATAAGAAAAAAGTCACAGGTACAAGACTAGCCTACATCTGTCCAGGAAAGGGTTACTCACATTTGAAGTCCAGTCTCGAGCGAACACTGAGGAGTTGAGAGGACGACGTTACAAAACCAAAATAGTCAAAATAACAACAGAAATAATACATTATATCAATTATATGTTCATTATTACCTGATTAGTTTGTTTTTAAACGCTGTAGTTTTCATGTTTTGTACATTTTATTCATGGCTTCAATCAAATCAACCATGGTTGCGATAACCAATGAGAATCACAAGGGATACACGTTGAAGTAGTTGTGCTTTTGTGATTGGTCGAAGATTAGTGAGGCTTATGGGTACTGTAGTAGTTACCATGGAAACGAGTAAAGATTACCATCTATAAAAACACATTTTCTCAAAGAAGTTAAAACATTTTCTTTTGGTTGTAACAGTATAAGTATTAAATAATCTATACCTCCATCACTAATAATGAAAAAAGTTTAAAAAAAAATTAGGTGCTTTTCAAGGACGGGGCAATTAGTAGAAGATAAAATACAGAGGCTGTCCAGATTACTTTTAATGGAAGTCCATAGTGGAGGTTGGCAGTCTGCAAGAGAGCTGAGGGCACTCTGATCTTAAATAAAAAGTCCTTTATTCACAAATGGATATTCAATGCATTTTCACTTCACAATCTTCATCAGGGGAGTAGGCTACTGATACCTGGTACAGGGATACTCCTCTGTGAAGTCTAAATGTGTTGGATATCTATTTGTGAATAACAGATTTTTTATTTGTAATCAATAGTGCCTCATATATTTTGCACTACCAACCCCCACTATGGACTTCCATTATAGTTAGCTACACCATGTGCTTGCCTGGCTGTATAGTTAGATGACTGGCTGGTTGTATAGTTAGAGGACTGGCTGGCTGTATAGTTAGATGACTGGCTGGTTGTATAGTTAGATGACTGGCTGGTTGTATAGTTAGATGACTGGCTGGTTGTATAGTTAGATGACTGGCTGGTTGTATAGTTAGATGACTGGCTGGCTGTATAGTTAGATGACTGGCTGGCTGTATAGTTAGATGACTGGCTGGTTGTATAGTTAGATGACTGGCTGGTTGTATAGTTAGATGACTGGCTGGCTGTATAGTTAGATGACTGGCTGGTTGTATAGTTCGATGACTGGCTGGTTGTATAGTTAGATGACTGGCTGGCTGTATAGTTAGATGACTGGCTGGCTGTATAGTTAGATGACTGGCTGGTTGTATAGTTAGATGACTGGCTGGTTGTATAGTTAGATGACTGGCTGGTTGTATAGTTCGATGACTGGCTGGTTGTATAGTTAGATGACTGGCTGGTTGTATAGTTAGATGACTGGCTGGCTGTATAGTTAGATGACTGGCTGGTTGTATAGTTAGATGACTGGCTGGTTGTATAGTTAGATGACTGGCTGGCTGTATAGTTAGATGACTGGCTGGTTGTATAGTTAGATGGCTGGCTGGTTGTATAGTTAGATGACTGGCTGGCTGTATAGTTAGATGACTGGCTGTCTGTATAGTTAGATGACTGGCTGGCTGTATAGTTAGATGACTGGCTGTCTGTATAGTTAGATGACTGGCTGTCTGTATAGTTAAAGTCATCAACGACCTCCTCATCTCCGCTGATTCCGGTGCCCTCAACATCCTGATCCTACTTGATCTCAGTGCAGCCTTTGACACAGTGTGTCACTCCATCCTCCTCCAAAGGCTGCACCAACTGGGTGTTGAGGGCACAGCACTTGACTGGTTCTCCTCCTACCTCACAGACAGACACCAATTCATCTCCCTCTCCGGCCACACTTCTTCCCCCTCCCCAGTCACACAGAGGGTCCCCCTAGGCTCAGTCCTTGGCCCCCTGCTCTTCATCTGCTACATTCTCCCCCTTGGTCACATCATCCGTAAATACCACCTCAACTTCCACTGCTACACTGATGACACCCAAATCTACATCAGTACACAATCCCCCACAACCCACCCCTCAGTCACATCGAATCCTGCATTACCGAACTCCAAACCTGGATGACTCACAACTTTCTCAAATTGAACAGTGACAAGACAGAACTTCTCATTATTGGCACCAAAACCACCCTTACCAGATCCGGACCCATCACACTCACCATCAATGACTCCACCATCACCCCCTCCCCCCTAGTCCGAAACCTTGGTGTCCTCCTCGACCCAACCCTCTCATTTGACCCCCACGTCCGCTCCATTGTAAAAATATCATACTTTCACCTCCGCAACATTGCTAAAATCCGTCACTGCCTCTCCCCCCCTGCTGCTGAATCCCTCATACACGCCTTCATCTCCTCCCGCCTGGACTATTGCAACTCCCTCCTCACTGGCATCACCTCCCGCTCCCTCCATAAACTGCAAATGGTCCAAAACTCAGCCGCCCGCCTCCTCACTAACGCCCGGTCCCGTGAACACATCACTCCTGTCCTCCACTCTCTCCACTGGCTCCCGATCAAACACTGCATAAACTTTAAAACACTACTCCTCACCTTCAAAGCCCTCCACAGCCTGGCCCCCCCCTACCTGACTGATCTTCTTCTTCCCTACCGCCCCACCCGTTCCCTCCGGTCCTCCCCCACTGCCTCCCTCACTGTCCCGACATCCAAACTCAAAAACTTTGGTGATCGGGCCTTCTCTCGCACTTCACCCCGACTGTGGAACTCCCTCCCTCAGTCCATCAGAGACTCCCCTACACTCTCCACCTTCAAAGCTCGCCTCAAAACCCACCTGTTCTCCCTTGCCTTCAACCCCCCCCCCCCCCCTCACCCATACCCCCCCCCCCCCCCCCCCTCCAACCTGATTGATCTGTCTCCTGTCTTTTTGTGCTATCATGCACAAAATGGTCTCATGTTCCTTTTGTTTTTGTTTCTTTGTTGTTTCTTTGTTTTTGTTTCTTTGTTTTTACTTTGCTCCCGACTATTGTCAGCGACTTCGGGTCATTGAGAAGCGCTATATAAATTAAATGAATTATTATTATTATTATTATTATTATTATTATTATTATTATTATTATTATTATTATTATTAGATGACTGGCTGTCTGTATAGTTAGATGACTGGCTGGCTGTATAGTTAGATGATATATTATAGTTAGCTACAGTATGTGACAATCATAGCTCACTCTGAATTAGAACTGTCCGTGCATGCTTTTATTTCCTCTAGGCTTGACTACTGCTCACTTTTCACCTGTCTCACTAAATCATCCACAGACAAACTGCAAATGGTCCAAAATGCTGCAGCCAGGCTACTCACAAGGTCAAAAAAATCATGTCACATCACTCCCATTCTGGCATCCCTGCACTGGCTCCCGGTACACTATAGAATTCACTTCAAAGTCCTCACTTTTACTTTCAGAGCACTCCACGGTCAGGCCCCTATCTACATCACTGAACTCATCTGTCCCTACACCAACACCCGCTCACTCAGATCTGCCGATCAGCACCTCCTGGTGGTCCCCAGGTCCAGGCTGATAACAAGGGGTGATGGAGCCTTCGAGGTGACGGCACCAAGGCTCTGGAACGCTCTCCCCCTGGACCTGCGAACTGCCCCCTCTGAAAACTCTTTTGAAAAACAGCTAAAAATACAGGTCATATATAGGCCCCCTTTGTCCTCACTGTTCCTATAGTTTTTAGTTATTGACTGATGATTTTATTTAAATTCTTCTTATTCTATTATTTTATTTTGTTCACTGTTTTTAACTTTAACTATACCTGCCCTCATTCTCCTCAATACTTGCTCCTGTCTAAACAGACATTATAATTGTATTGTCCAGTAACCCCTCTCATTTCCTTCCTCCTCTTCTCCTGTATTTCTCAACATACTGTACCTGCCCCTTCACAGTTCAATATGCATGCTGTTCTATCATTACAACTAAGGTGCAATTTTAATGATTCTGTGTAAACAAGGTGGGAGAATATAAAAAGTGCAACGGCTCAAGGTGAAAACAGTGTGGAACAGTTTAACTGAGTAAATGAAAACACATGAATGAGAGATTTGTGGGAGTAATAAATGCAATAACTGTGTAAAGACAAGAGTACCAAATGCAATACCTGTGAGTGAATGGGAATAAACAAAGACAACACTTGTTTACTTTCACCAGTGCGGTCATAACCTAAACATCAGATGGTATGGTACAATCAGGTTTAAGTAACATTCTCATAAGCACGATCCCATAGTAGATGTTGCGATCATGATCAGCAAAGGTAACAGTTGGCATCGGGAACTCCTCATCTAAAAGGCTGTTAACAAGGTCAAGGTCTTGGTCAATCATATTTGCCACATCAATATATGCGAGCTGGGTAGCAACTGCACGGTCAATTGATGCCAGCATCATAGTGCGAGACGCAGGGGATGATG
>NW_028174363.1:60000-62500 GCF_963971535.1 Notolepis coatsorum | reverse complement strand
GTAGCAGGTAACATGGAGTGACATCTCGGTATCTGTACATAGTTATTTACAGAGCATATGGGACATGCTAGTTAGCTTTGGTAGTGCAATACACTGTTCCTGTTATTCTAATTTAAAGTGTCCTTTCCTTTGGCCATAAGTGTGCGTGTGTGCGACATGAGTGTGTGCCCGCTCATGTTAAAGTGTTAAGTGGCTGCTCGTGTGTGAGCGTGCACAGTGTGCGTGTCGTGTGTGTGTTCATGTGTGCTTGTGTGTGGACAGTTCAATGTTCTGAGCACTCAATGTTCATTGTTCATGGCTCTGATGGCCTGGGGGAAGAAGCTGAGCCTAAGCCGCTCTGTCCTAGTAGCTGGGGTTCGCAGGCGTCTGCCTGACCTCAGCAGCTGAAACAGGCTGTTATTGGGGTCGGGTTTTGATGAAATTTACCACGTTTATAACTTCTGTCAAAACCTCATTCAGCTCAGGGCTAAGCTGTCTTGACGCTGGCTCCTCTCTGTGAATTTACAGTGCGTCCATTGTGCGTTTGGCGAGACCCCCTTGATGAGCGCCTGTAGCCCCCTGCGCACCGTCAGAGCAAAAGCCCACACAGTTCTCCCATTTCAGTCCATGTTCTGTCAGGTAACTGTCAATAATTTTGAAGAGCTCATCAGCTGTCGCTCTGTTTTTGACATATTTGCAAAACAGCAGATCTTCACTCAGTGACTGGGAATTTACAAAGCGAACATAGGAAATAAGCAAACAGTCTTTATTGCTGTCAGTCTTTGACAAGGCAACACGCATGTCATCCTCAAGGCTCAACTTGGCCCTATATTTTGTTTTCAGAGCTGTCATGGATGAAAAGCCAGCTTCACACAGATATGTGGTGCTGAATGGTATCAACACCTTAACTGCTGCATCATGAGATACTTGGTACTCAGCACCACACTCTGAAACTAGCTCTCCAGGTGGTATCAGATGAGATTTCAATGAGTTCTTCCAAGAGTTTGGATGGAGATGTGTCAGGAAGCTTTGTCTCAATGTTGTCTGTAAAGTATTTTTTTATCGAGAGTAACTTGGTGATCCTTTTCTGTGTTTTATTAAATAATGATTTTCAGATTTTGAGAAATGGTCAAACTTATCCAAATATGGTATTTTCATTGTGAACAGTGCAGCTGCAACAGATAGCACTTTAGTGATAATTTTCTGTAATCCAAAAAAAAAAAAAAAAAATTAATCTCAAGGCCCCCCCTGTCATGCCTCTGCGCCCCCCTGGGGGCCGCGCCCCCCCCCCCCCACACTTTGAGAAACACTGGTCTAGAGGAAGCCTTTGACAACCAAAATGTTAAAATATCAGCTGTTAGACCATACCATATCACAACTCGGCTACAACTGTAAACTTTTAGTCTTCATATTTGGAAGCCTGGGTCATGTCCATAAGTTGGGTGTTAGAGGCCTTCAGTTGGCCGGTCTTCCGAAGAGAAGAGCCAAACAATTAGTTAAATATTGCTCAGTGTCAGCAATTATTGGCAGCCGGGCAATTTGGAGAAGACTCTGCTATCTGTACCCATGAGCTGTGTGTAGATTGTCAGGTTCATCATCCATGTGAGTCTGTAACTTTGGTTGCCATTGTCAATTTGGGCACGATTGTATCGGAATAATCCCACAATGTACAAGTTGCACAATATTTGTGTCCTTTAAACATTGTCTTTATGTGGACATAAATAAAGATTCTAAATGTGTGTGTGTGTGTGTGTGTGTGTGTGTGTGTGTGTGTGTGTGTGTGTGTGTGTGTGTGTGTGTGTGTGTGTGTGTGTGTGTGTGTGTGTGTGTGTGTGTGTGTGTGTGTGTGTGTGTGTGTGTGTGTGTGTGTGTGTGTGTGTGTGTGTGTGTGTGTGTGTGTGTGTGTGTGTGTGTGTGTGTGTGTGTGTGTGTGTGTGTGTGTGTGTGTGTGTGTGTGTGTGTGTGTGTGTGTGTGTGGTGTGTGTGTGTGTGTGTGTGTGTGTGTGTGTGTGTGTGTGTGTGTGTGTGTGTGTGTGTGTGTGTGTGTGTGTGTGTGTGTGTGTGTGTGTGTGTGTGTGTGTGTGTGTGTGTGTGTGTGTGTGTGTGTGTGTGTGTGTCTGTGTGTGTGTGTGTGTGTGTGTGTGTGTGTGTGTGTGTGCCTTGTGTGTGTGTGTGTGGTGTGTGTGGTGTGTGTGTGTGTGTGTGTGTGTGTGTGTGTTGTGTGTGTGTGTGTGTGTGTGTGTGTGTGTGTGTGTGTGTGTGTGTGTGTGTGTGTGTGTGTGTGTGTGTGTGTGTGTGTGTGTGTGTGTGTGTGTGTGTGTGTGTGTGTGTGTGTGTGTGTGTGTGTGTGTGTGGTGTGTGTGTGTGTGTGTGTGTTGTGTGTGTGTGTGTGTGTGTGTGTGTGTGTGTGTGTGTGTGTGTGTGTGTGTGTGTGTGTGTGTGTGTGTGTGTGTGTGTGTGTGTGTGTGTGTGTGTGTGTGTGTGTGTGTGTGTGTGTGTGTGTGTGTGTGTGTGTGTGTGT
>NW_028174363.1:2500-55000 GCF_963971535.1 Notolepis coatsorum | reverse complement strand
ACATGTGTGAATATGGTAAATTAAGACCAATGAGTTGCTGGTGCAGAGATGCCATAGTTGCCAGAGGTGTTTGGTGAATAACCATAAATGATTCCCACTGATAATTAGATACCTAGGGACATTGGCAGTGATCTATAGCCCATTGAGACATGCAATCAGATTTTGGGCTACACAAATACATCTGACTTGACTATAGGGCTGAATTTATGTTTAGCTGCTATCATAGGTATACTGTGAATGTGTATCCTGAAAGTTTATGGCAGCTTAAAAAATGTAACTCCATTTTAGTTTAGTTTAGTTCAGGTTGATTTCCCCCACTCCATCCCTGCTTTAAAGGTATCTATCAAATAATCTGTATGAGTGAAAGTATCAATAGTAGACTAGAGGAAAATAGTAGAGGCAAATCTTTCCTGTGACAAAATGGCAAACAACGAACAAAATTCTTGTACCGGATCTCCTCTCTGGTAAGCAAGAATACCCTGAAGACTCTAACAGGAGCACTCATTCAAGGGTACTATGACTATGCTTGCACCTCATGGTACCAAAGCACCTCAAAGGCACTAAAAACAACACTACAAACATCACAAAACAAACTGGTCAGACTACTGCTTGACCTTACTCCTAAAACCCACCTCACCCCTGCCCATTTTGACATCCTAGGATGGCTTAGAGTAGACGACAGAGTACAGCAACTTGCAATGGGCCTGGTCTACAAGATACAGTACACTACACCACTAAGATACCCATGTACATGTCGAAATACTTCCCAAAGGTCAGTGAATTCCACGACCACAACACTAGAGGGAGTTCCACAAATCATGTTCAACCCAGATTCGGGTCAAACAAGGGACTAAACACGTTTTGCAATTATGCCACAACAATGTGGAATGTCCTACCCACAGCCGTAAAATAATGTGAATCCCTACCCACCTTCAAGACCGCCCTCAAAGAGTACCTAAGGGAGGCTGCAATACGAAACTGGCCCCCGTAAATGTCCAAACCCCACCCACCCACCCAACCCCTTCCTAATGTACAGTTTCTTCCCCCTCGAATGTATATATTTTCTTGGATCTCTGTCTCTTAAGGCGAGACACCCCAGGTGAATAGGCAAATATAATTTTTTTTGTTGATTTTGAGATTTTGTTATATTTTGCTTCCTAAACATGTCTTATATGAAACTAGTGACAATAAAACGTCAATAACACACATTTAGTTGTTTATTTTACTTCATTTTGCCTTATTGCATCCATAAAATTGTGTGCACATATTTAATGGGGAAGTTCCTCATTTGCATATATAAACATACAATTCTGAAAACTTGCAATATATTTTTTCTTAGTTTATATGTACATAACAAACTGGGAAAGTTTCATAGTGATATCTATTAAAATATGTTTTTGCCTATTAGGGGGTACTACACTGTACTGTTACTACACTGTTTGTAGTTCTGTTCAGTTCAATAACATCATTATTATTATTATTATTCAGTTATCAGGCATGTGTTTAGGTTGTCAATTACTAATGGTTTGATTAGGTATTGTGTTTGTAAATAGCTGTTTAAAAAAATAATGTATGGCATTTTACAATACAGAACTTTTAAGGCGTTTTCCCAAAAATTAGTTTTTATGCGTTTTTCTTACATGCAAGGGTAGACTAGACATGTACCATTCCATAGCACCTACACACACCATACTTTCCACATTTCTTCCTATATATACCCTGCATCTTTTTACAGAGGGGTTTGTTGATATATCATTCATAGCCTGATTTATAGTACATTTAGACCAAAAAACCTATTTTGCATATAAACATAAGATCTCAGAAAACTTGCAATAAATTTTTTTCAAAATTCTTTTTTTTGCCTCACCTTAAACAGTACTGTATATTTGTATATCTTGTATGTAGGGGTGTAACAATGCATCGATGCATCGCAATGCATCGATCCTAAGGTGACGATTCAACTGCATCGATTTGAAAATGTAAGAATTGACTAATATATATATTTTCTTTATTTATTTGTATGTCGATTTTTTATTGACCTATAGTCCATTCATGCCGAGTGAATTAGTTCCCCCATCCACATTTGTGTATACATTTTTTTGGGGGGAATTAACTGATAGAGAATGAATCGAATCGAATCGTGGTCAAATGAAGATATTTGATGATGCATTGAATCGTTGCCTGAAGAATCGTAATCGAATCGAATCGTTGTGGGGTCGAATCGTTACACCCCTATACTTACGTCATAAATGTCTGGATGTAACAGTACTGTATATCTGTATGTCGTGTCTGTCATAAATGTCATGATGAATTGAAAATGGGGGACCCTGATGTAAACAAGACGAAAGTCTTTCTCTGGTCTGCATCCCCTTAACACATTGGTTGCCAGCCGGATATGACAATTTATCACTTGGATGCCAGCACGTTAATCAATGGGAGGACGAGCACATTTGCGAGCGATTAAACTATATCTTAAATGATGGCTATGTGTCTAATACACCCGTCGCTTATCAATGACTTGCTTGCAGTCAACATGTACGAAACGGATAGTTTTTTCATCAGTACATTTCCGTTTTATACCGTTTTGAATACGAGTATAGTTTTGAAGATTTCTAGAAAGAAAAAAAGATTCCGCGAAAATAGCCATTTACTGGAATACACAAAATACGTTGTCATTTTCCGGCTGATTTATGAATCTTTTTCAAATAAACGCTAGATTATCGAGAGTATTTGTGTTCTTATGCACGATACAAAAGCGGGCTGAAAAATCATTTATTCGTGCCGCGCTCAGCGCCTAACGCCACACACACACACACACGTTGTGAACGCTGTGAAAAACAACTCTGATTAACACAAAACTGGTAACATAGATTCCTTACCTCAGATCAGATGTTCTGCAAAAAGATGAATCCAATTCCTGATTGCCATTCCAAATATTGATCGCGTTTATTGATCCAACGTTATAGTCCGAAACGCATAATCGAAAGCTGCTCCGAGCCTCGCCAGTGAATCTGGTAACAGACACTGCTTGCCAGAAATGGGGAAACCCTGGACCGGAGTTTTTCTCTGATGCACTTTTTCACTCAATCCAATCCAATGATGTACATTACCATCCGGGAGACGGTCAAAGACTACTGTCTCTAACTACAACAGTATACAAATATCTATCTGTCATATGAATGCCAATCTGTTGAAACAAGAAGTATAGAATGATTTCTGAATATAAATGTATATCAGAGATAATAAATATAATCCTTCCTCTGACTAGAAGTATCTACAGTATATAAAACAATCTCTCTGACTGAGCTGTGGCTGATCCCCAGACTCAGCCAGTCGCTGTGTTGTCCGATAGCAGTCAACAGGCCACGGAGCCATGGGGTTCAGCTTTCCCCCAGCTCAATCCACTGCTCTCTAGGACTAATCCACACACACACACACACACACACACACACACACACACACACACACACACACACACACACACACACACACACACACACACACACACACACACACACACACACACACACACACACACACACACACACACACACACACACACACACACACACACACACACATGCATGCACACACGCACACATGCATGCACACACAGACCTTGGTCAGAAACAGAAGAGCCTGCTGCAATGGCACTGATATAGTGCACACACTCTCAGACTGTGTGTGTTTGGCAGCATTGGATGGTGTGTGTGAGTGAAAGAGAGAGAGGGGGGGGAGAGAGAGAGAGAGAGAGAGAGAGAGAGAGAGAGAGAGAGAGAGAGAGAGAGAGAGAGAGAGAGAGAGAGAGAGAGAGAGAGAGAGAGAGAGAGAGAGTCGGAGAGGCATGGCGGCGAGGATTGTCTATTCCAGTCACACAGACACACTCCTTCACTCTGCCTCTGCCTGTGACAGCACATTCACTTCTCTGTTCATGCTGGCTGCCTCTTCTCCTCTGCAAACACCCTCCCTCCCTCTCTGCCTCCCCCTCCCCCATCCCCTTCCCCGTATGCAGCAACGAGACAATCCCCACCTTAACAAGCATTTTAAGTTCACGTTGCGTCTTAACACTTTGGTCGCCAGGCTTATATTCTTAATAAACCATCCCACGCCAGCTCTATTTGTCTATGGAGAAGTTCCCTTTCTTTGCAGGGCTATAACTTTTTAAATTGTATTGCTAAATTGACATTACTATGGCCTAGGGCTGGGCGATATGGAAAAAAATCATATTGCGATAACGATATGATAATGTTATCATATTTCTCGATATCGATAATTATCGAATTGTTATAAGTATAAAAAAATAAAAATAAAAATTTAACAACAGATGTATGTTTATTTTGCAGCAATTCTTTGTCATTGCCACCATCTTTTGTGTTACATCCCCTCACACTCCAGTTCTCAGGCTGCAGCTGGTTTAAAAGCGAAAGTAAACCGGCTTCTCTGCTGGCTGTGGCTCCAGGGGAGTTGAACAGTTCTGGCTCTGCTAGTTTATTTTCGATCTTTTGGCGCTTTTTTGGTGGACAAACCACCGCACATGTGCACCGTGACTCGTGACTGGAGTCTAGTTCTGCTAGCACACATAGCCTACTGTGTACAGACGGTTTCAAACTGTATTTTAAATTAGAAAGCAAACAAAATAAATGGACAAGAGAAAAATAAATCTCAATTTGGTCAGTATTGTCATTTGGACAAGCAAAGCCATTACTTTAAGTTGCAGGCAAGAAAGACAAGTCTGTCCACTGTCTCTGGTTTTAAAACTGCCCTGTTGCAGGTCACAAAAAAAAAAAAAAAATATATATATATATATATATATATATATATATATATATATATATATATATATATATATATATATATAAAAAAAAATATTTAAATTTTGATATTTGATATCGATTATTAAAATATATCGCGATATTTATCGTTATCGTTATATCGCCCAGCCCTACTATGGCCCATTCAACATCAAGTATCTATTGTTCAGGGTGTAGCAACGTTATACTTTTTCATTCACATATTCATACTAAAATACGGTCTAAAGCAGGGGTCGGCAACCTGCGGCCTCGAGGCCTCTTTAGCCAATCAGCTGCGGCTCCCTGGCCAAAAAAAGAAAAAAAAAAAATACGTTTTTTTTATTTTTTTTTATTTTGGAGATCGATGTCATACTGTGACACTGAAATGAAAAAATATTTCATCAACTAAGATATTTAGTGAACAAAAGGCTTACCTGTATGCCTGATATGTGGTGCGAAATTTGCGAACAATGGAAAATGTACTTTTTATTTTATAGATTTTCCACAAATAAGGGAAGGACTCTAATAGAGCTGCATAGTTCAGGGTTTTATTTCAAAGTAGGTCTACAGATGCCAGTGTTTTTTCTCCTTTTCTGTGTTTTATTTCAAAGTAGGTCTACACATGGTATTCTTTTTTCAAAGTGGACTACTTTCTATTTTATAAATGTTCCACAAATAAGGGAAGGACTCAAATATACCTGAATAGTTCAGAGTTTTATTTCAAAGTCGGTCTACAGATACCAGTGTTTTGTCTCCTCTTCTGTGTTTTATTAAAAAATAGGTCTACACAGCCAGTATTTTTTCTCCTCTTCATAAGAGTTTGAGGTTTTCCTTTGGTAAAAACAGGTAAAAACAGCAATTAAAAAGTCAAAAATTTTCTTTTTGTTGCTTTATAATCCCATTAATGCAACAAACTGTGTGCTATAAGTATAAAGTATAATAAATTGCAAATTACTTTGGGTATGCAATTGTCAGGCGTTTTATGCTAAATGTGGGGTATGCGTGGGGATATATAAAACGTTATACACTGTGTTATCTTCATTTTAAGGGTAAATAGGTTGTGCGGCTCCCTGAGCATTTTATTTTGTGGGACGGGGGAAAAGTGGCTCTTTTGATAGTAAAGGTTGCTGACCCCTGGTCTAAAGTATAAGTATGTTTTTATCGTTTTCTGCAGCTTTCTCCAGAACGTGATTTATAGCCCCAAATGCTATATTGATGATTGTATACAGGTTGATAGCAATCGGCGCGAGATAAAACATTTCAAATGGACGTGCTTCTAGAAGTTACTACTTATCATCTGATGTCGACCGGATGGGGGGGGGGTCGTTTATAATTCCGTGGCCAACGTTAGATGATTCATCTAGTGTGGGTGATATGATCATCAGAGCAGTTTATATCGAACACGTTAAAAAATAACGCTGAATCTTACCCCAGTCTCCTCGGGCCGTTGGGCGATGAGCGTGGAGCAGAAATATTCCTATTATGGGATGTAGAAATATGCGATCCATCTCCAGGTTGTATAATAGTATATACGTCCAAATCATGTTGTTTATCGAGTTATTGGTAACGGATTGCTATCCATTGCGTCTAGCTCGAGTCCTGGGACTATTAGCGAGTGATCGGACCGAATTGGAATGAGCACCAGCTTCCATTTCATGTTTCCTGTCTGGGCGATCCGCCGATCGGCCACCAGATGGCGCTCTTGAACCGTTGGAGAGTTGAGAGGGGATCAACAGTAGATCTCAAGTCTCCGGGGGAGAAATATGATTGCGATCACAGATTTTTGAAATATTGATATCAAAGACGTGGTACGGCGTCTTTGGCAGAATGAGCATGGCGAGGAATGACGTGGTAAGGCGCTTTTGGCGACCATAGTGTTAATATGTGATGTTGAACAAACAAGTGAAATAAATCTGTGTGTGTGTATTAGTATTAGATTGTGTGTGTGTGTGTGTGTGTGTGTGTGTGTGTGTGTGTGTGTGTGTGTGTGTGTGTGTGTGTGTGTGTGTGTGTGTGTGTGTGTGTGTGTGTGTGTGTGTGTGTGTGTGTGTGTGTGTGTGTGTGTATTAGTATTAGTATTAGAGTGGATGCTGCTGTTGGGAATCTCAACCCCAGTTCTCCCAGGCTTGTTGACTGCTGGGACAACACACTTGAGTATGGAGATCGAGTCTGTGATATTGTTTTACTTAAAGATACTTCTAGTCAGACAGTATAGGTGGCCAAAAAGTTCCGGCCCATTAATGGCCTGTATCCGGCAGGCCGGAAGAAATTAGTCGGCCCAAGTCCGGCTGCCAGAGTCGGCCAAGTAGGCGGCAATGACTGACTGGCCGATTCCGGCCCGAGTACACTGGGCCAGGTCCGGGGTTGCCGGAAGCGGTGAACGTCCGGATCGGCCCAGTAGGCGGCAATGACTGACTGGCCGATTCCGGCCCGAGTACACTGGGCCATGTCCGGGGTTGCCGGAAGCGGTGAACGTCCGGTTGCCTAAAGCAGCCCAGATACGACCCACACACGCTGGGCCAGGTTTGGTTGCCCGAAGCCTAGCCGACACTGCCAATGCAATACTGGTACTACACAGTAAATTACGCAGAGTAGATTTTCAAACTGAGTAAAGAAATTTTACTCAGTTTGAGTGAAATGTACTCAGTTTGAGTCAGCGGAATTTACTGTGTACCCATCTGCCAGAGCTACTCCACTATCTGCCTATGACCGTACATTACCGGAAATACAGTAGGAAATGGTTGATTAGTAATACAATGCCACATATTTAAGGACCCTTCCCTTTACCAATTCAGTATTGGCATGTCCCTCATTGAAAAATTCAGAAGTTTACATGCTGTCTCCTACCTCACTGAAATATATTCTCAGTGTATGTACACAATATACATCATTCTGCAGTGAAGCTCAAATATCAAGTAAAGTAACAATTACCCTCATACATGCTACTTTTTCCAGTTAAAAATGACAACTTGAATAGATATTTAAACATTTATTAACAAAATATCACATCCTCCTCTCTGAACCCAACGATAAAGCCTCCAATGAAATGAACCCATTGTTCCCCTGCAACAGCTTCTCCCACAGGGGATCTTTGATTAAACACCTGCTAGCAGAAGAATATAGACAGTCAGAAAAAAAGTTCACTGTTTACTACTTAAGTACATTTAAAAGTAGAAACTTTGACTTTTACTCAAGTGTGTACTTTCACTTAAACGTTCATGTTAGTCTAGCTTAGCAAAAAATTTTAGGAGAATTAATACAAAAACGAGTGATATGGCCATTCAGTTGTAAATGAAAGCCTGCATTTAGTAAGACGTTGTTTATAAATGTCTTTTGGTTTGGTTATGAATGAATGACAGCATCTCTATAGCACAGCTCTATTACTAGGACATAAAGTGCTTTGGAATGACTGTATACATCATTCACAACGGGTGGCCCCAGCAGGAATAAAACTCCTAACCGTGACAGTGTTAGTGCCATGCTCGGAGTGCCAAGCACAAGACCCCAATGTTATGCGGGGCTCTGCTCATAGGCGGGCGGCTCGTAGTCCTGGTTGTAGAAGCAACTAGGGGTGGGAATCACCAGTTTCATCATGATACGATACGATATAGATTCTTTGGACAACGATACGATATTTGCCGATATCACAAAGTCTCTCACGATACAATACGATACGATTAGATTCAGGTGCCTGCGATCGATATGAGATGATATCATATGCCCATTTAACACAATCAGTAACATTTAGATCAACAAAAAAAAGGTAATGAAAATATCATTTGACATTTGTATTTTTGAGCTCTTCCAGACATTTAAAGGAAAATCAATCTATTGTTTTTAATACAAATAGACCTCCTGTTCACTGTAAAGTGCCACGTTTTTATATATTGAGCTTTAAACTTTAAGCTACATTTTTTGGAACTCAAAACTCACAACCTCCCTCTCCCAAACCGTTCCTACAACAATTTGTTGATGTTGCATGATCATGTATAGGCCTACATTTATTATGTATTATATTGTTTATGTTTAAATAACATTTAAACATCAAACTCCTCTGACCTCATCTGGTCTTTCCAAAGACGCGCGCACACACACACACAGAAAGGGAGAATGCTATGCTGTAACATCTACACACACGGAGCTACTGCTGTTGTTCTTGGGCGGATATGAGACTCGCCACAGGATTTTCAAAATAAGAGTATCGATATGAATCGATCTTATTACATCGCATCGATCCGATTCGATTGTTGATAATTACATCGATGTATCGATCTGGATCGATGTATCGTCCCACCCCTAGAAGCAACCGTCGCCCTCCATGGAGACCCCCCTCCTCCCGCGTCACCCCAGCGAGGTGGCGGGTGGCGACCCTGACGAGGTGAGCCATGGTGGGGTGGCGGGGGGCCGGCAGGGGGGGGCTCCGGAGAAAAGCGCCAGGGGGCCGGGCCGAGAGGCGCCCCTGGGGCACCCCGGGAGGCGTGGGCATAGCCTTACGGACCACGGGGGAATAGGTGACGTGGGGGCGTAGCGTGGCGGGGGTCTGGGGGAGCTGTCGCCGGCCCCGGCGAGGCGTGCTGGTCCCCGACGTGGAGGGGACGGGACTTCCACTCACTGCCCTACACGAAAAGTGAAAAAGGCAAATAAAAAGAACGAACCACAAATTCAACGACATAAGAGAAGAGGATGAGATAGAGAGAGAGAAGAGAGAGAGAGAGAAGAGAGAGAAGGAAAGCAAGATAACAAAATACAACAAGAGTATGGAAGCAAATGAGTGACAGAAGTATTTGAATTTGATCAGACACCGAATTTATAGCATTGAAAATAATTACTTTGAAAACATGTATCTGAATTTTTTCAGACACCAAATTTATAGCATTGAAAATAATTACTTTGAAAACATGTATCTGATTTTTGAATTTTATCAGACACCGAATTTATAGCATTGAAAATAATTACTTTGAAAACATGTATCTGAATTTTTTCAGACACCGAATTTATAGCATTGAAAATAATTACTTTGAAAACATGTATCTGAATTTTTTCAGACACCGAATTTATAACATTGAAAATAATTACTTTGAAAACATGTATCTGAATTTTTTCAGACACCGAATTTATACCATTGAAAATAATTACTTTGAAAAATGTATCTGAATTTTTTCAGACACCGAATTTATAGCATTGAAAATAATTACTTTGAAAATCATGTATCTGAATTTTTTTGCTCCGAATTTACCTATGTGAAATAAAAATTCAATGTAAAAAATTCGAATGTATAATAAAATTCAATGTAAAAAAATTCGATGCATAATTGCGGTGTATAAAATTCGATGTAAAAAACCATCATCCGGGCTACCCAGACAGGATAAGCAATCGAGCCTGGATGCAATCGAATTGACTTCTGGCCTATCACTGCACGGCTTTGTCAGTCATGTGATCACACCAACCCGGGAGAAAGATGGCGGTATATATACATACGTTGGGGAGAGAATATACATACGGTGGGGAGGAGACTGTACATTAGGAGGGGGTGGGTGGGAGAGAAATATACATACGGTGGGGAGAGAATATATACATACGGTGGGGAGGAGACTGTACATTAGGAGGGGGTGGGAGAAAATATATACATACGGTGGGGAGGAGACTGTACATTAGGAGGGGGTGGGTGGGAGAGAAATATACATACGGTGGGGAGAGAATATATACATACGGTGGGGAGGAGACTGTATATTAGGAGGGGGTGGGAGAGAAATATACATATGGTGGGGAGAGAATATATACATACGGTGGGGAGGAGACTGTACATTAGGAGGGGGTGGGAGAGAATATATACATACGGTGGGGAGGAGACTGTACATTACGAGGGGGTGGGAGAGAAATATACATATGGTGGGGAGAGAATATATACATATGGTGGGGAGAGAATATATACATACGGTGGGGAGGAGACTGTACATTAGGAGGGGGTGGGTGGGTGGGAGAGAAATATACATATGGTGGGGAGAGAATATATACATACGGTGGGGAGAAGACTGTACATTAGGAGGGGGTGGGAGAGAAATATACATATGGTGGGGAGAGAATATATACATATGGTGGGGAGAGAATATATACATACGGTGGGGAGGAGACTGTACATTAGGAGGGGGTGGGTGGGTGGGAGAGAAATATACATATGGTGGGGAGAGAATATATACATACGGTGGGGAGGAGACTGTCTATTATATGTATATTTCTCTCCCACCCACCCCCTCCTAATGTACAGTCTCCTCCCCACTGTATGTATATATTCTCTCCCCATCATATGCATATATTCTCTCCCCACCGTTCTCTTGGTGTAAAAAGTTTAAGACCAGGGTGAGGCCAGGCTATGGATGGCTTTGAAGGTGAGGAGTAGTGTTTTGAAGTTAATGCGTTCCTTGATCGGGAGCCAGTGGAGGGAGTGGAGGACAGGAGTGATGTGTTCGCGGGACCGGGTGTTAGTGAGGAGGCGGGCAACTGAGTTTTGGACCATCTGCAGTTTATGGAGGGAGCGGGAGGTGATGCCAGTGAGGAGGGAGTTACAGTAGTCCAGGAGGGAAAAGATGAAGGCGTGTATGAGGGATTCAGCAGCAGGGGGTAGAGGCAGTGACGGATTTTGGCAATGTTGCGGAGGTGAAAATATGAAGTTTTGACAATGGAGCGGACATGGGGTCAAATGAGAGGGTGGGGTCGAGGATGACACAGAGGTTGCGGACTAGGGGGGAGGGGTGATGGTGGAGTCATTGATGGTGAGCGTGATGTAATACAATCATTTATACTGTAGCATTACAAACCATTTGTCAGCCAGGTCCTGCACCTCCGTTCTTGTCCTCTAGGAGCCATCGCAGCATGGCCAAGACCTTCCTCATCCAGCATACTGTCCTTCTGAAGGTCTGAAGTCATTAGTGGCCATGAACCTAGAGAGAGAGCGAGAATACGTTAGTAGATAGTCTAAGGCCAGTGATTCTCAATATTATTTTGCATATCTAGGACCTCTAATTTAGTCCATGTCATGCACATCTACATAATATACTGTAGCATTACAAACCATTTGACAGCCAGGTCCAGCACCTCTCCGTTCTTGTCTTCTAGGAGCCATCGCAGCATGGCCAAGACCTTCCTCATCCAGCATACTGTCCTTCTGAAGGTCTGAAGTCATTAGTGGCCATGAACCTAGAGAGAGAGCGAGAATACGTTAGTAGATAGTCTAAGGCCAGTGATTCTCAATATTATTTTGCATATCTAGGACCTCTAATTTAGTCCATGTCATGCACATCTACATAATATACTGTAGCATTACAAACCATTTGACAGCCAGGTCCAGCACCTCTCCGTTCTTGTCTTCTAGGAGCCATCGCAGCATGGCCAAGACCTTCCTCATCCAGCATACTGTCCTTCTGAAGGTCTGAAGTCATTAGTGGCCATGAACCTAGAGAGAGAGCGAGAATACGTTAGTAGATAGTCTAAGGCCAGTGATTCTCAATATTATTTTGCATATCTAGGACCTCTAATTTAGTCCATGTCATGCACATCTACATAATATACTGTAGCATTACAAACCATTTGACAGCCAGGTCCAGCACCTCTCCGTCCTTGTCTTCTAGGAGCCATCGCAGCATGGCCAAGACCTTCCTCATCCAGCATACTGTCCTTCTGAAGGTCTGAAGTCATTAGTGGCCATGAACCTAGAGAGAGAGCGAGAATACGTTAGTAGATAGTCTAAGGCCAGTGATTCTCAATATTATTTTGCATATCTAGGACCTCTAATTTAGTCCATGTCATGCACATCTACATAATATACTGTAGCATTACAAACCATTTGACAGCCAGGTCCAGCACCTCTCCGTTCTTGTCTTCTACATCGCAGCATGGCCAAGACCTTCCTCATCCAGCATACTGTCCTTCTGAAGGTCTGAAGTCATTAGTGGCCATGAACCTAGAGAGAGAGCGAGAATACGTTAGTAGATAGTCTAAGGCCAGTGATTCTCAATATTATTTTGCATATCTAGGACCTCTAATTTAGTCCATGTCATGCACATCTACATAATATACTGTAGCATTACAAACCATTTGACAGCCAGGTCCAGCACCTCTCCGTTCTTGTCTTCTAGGAGCCATCGCAGCATGGCCAAGACCTTCCTCATCCAGCATACTGTCCTTCTGAAGGTCTGAAGTCATTAGTGGCCATGAACCTAGAGAGAGAGCGAGAATACGTTAGTAGATAGTCTAAGGCCAGTGATTCTCAATATTATTTTGCATATCTAGGACCTCTAATTTAGTCCATGTCATGCACATCTACATAATATACTGTAGCATTACAAACCATTTGACAGCCAGGTCCAGCACCTCTCCGTTCTTGTCTTCTAGGAGCCATCGCAGCATGGCCAAGACCTTCCTCATCCAGCATACTGTCCTTCTGAAGGTCTGAAGTCATTAGTGGCCATGAACCTAGAGAGAGAGCGAGAATACGTTAGTAGATAGTCTAAGGCCAGTGATTCTCAATATTATTTTGCATATCTAGGACCTCTAATTTAGTCCATGTCATGCACATCTACATAATATACTGTAGCATTACAAACCATTTGACAGCCAGGTCCAGCACCTCTCCGTTCTTGTCTTCTAGGAGCCATCGCAGCATGGCCAAGACCTTCCTCATCCAGCATACTGTCCTTCTGAAGGTCTGAAGTCATTAGTGGCCATGAACCTAGAGAGAGAGCGAGAATTCGTTAGTAGATAGTCTAAGGCCAGTGATTCTCAATATTATTTTGCATATCTAGGACCTCTAATTTAGTCCATGTCATGCACATCTACATAATATACTGTAGCATTACAAACCATTTGACAGCCAGGTCCAGCACCTCTCCGTTCTTGTCTTCTAGGAGCCATCGCAGCATGGCCAAGACCTTCCTCATCCAGCATACTGTCCTTCTGAAGGTCTGAAGTCATTAGTGGCCATGAACCTAGAGAGAGAGCGAGAATTCGTTAGTAGATAGTCTAAGGCCAGTGATTCTCAATATTATTTTGCATATCTAGGACCTCTAATTTAGTCCATGTCATGCACATCTACATAATATACTGTAGCATTACAAACCATTTGACAGCCAGGTCCAGCACCTCTCCGTTCTTGTCTTCTAGGAGCCATCGCAGCATGGCCAAGACCTTCCTCATCCAGCATACTGTCCTTCTGAAGGTCTGAAGTCATTAGTGGCCATGAACCTAGAGAGAGAGCGAGAATACGTTAGTAGATAGTCTAAGGCCAGTGATTCTCAATATTATTTTGCATATCTAGGACCTCTAATTTAGTCCATGTCATGCACATCTACATAATATACTGTAGCATTACAAACCATTTGGCAGCCAGGTCCAGCACCTCTCCGTTCTTGTCTTCTAGGAGCCATCGCAGCATGGCCAAGACCTTCCTCATCCAGCATACTGTCCTTCTGAAGGTCTGAAGTCATTAGTGGCCATGAACCTAGAGAGAGAGCGAGAATTCGTTAGTAGATAGTCTAAGGCCAGTGATTCTCAATATTATTTTGCATATCTAGGACCTCTAATTTAGTCCATGTCATGCACATCTACATAATATACTTAGCATTACAAACCATTTGACAGCCAGGTCCAGCACCTCTCCGTTCTTGTCTTCTAGGAGCCATCGCAGCATGGCCAAGACCTTCCTCATCCAGCATACTGTCCTTCTGAAGGTCTGAAGTCATTAGTGGCCATGAACCTAGAGAGAGAGCGAGAATACGTTAGTAGATAGTCTAAGGCCAGTGATTCTCAATATTATTTTGCATATAATTTAGTCCATGTCATGCACATCTACATAATATACAGTAGCATCCATCAACACAGGATGACCCTTTCCAGCTGTTGAAATGAAAGTCCCAGATTGAAAAGTATATATATACACAGTCACACACACAATAAAACATTGTATACATCACTTACAAGCATGACCACTTGAAGATCTTGAAGACTTGGTAGATCTTGACCGTCTTGGGAGAGAGAGAGAGAAGGCATTACAGGATGACTCTTTGAAAATGATGTCCCAGATTAAAAAGTATATATTATATATACAGTCACACACACAATAAAAAAAATGTATACATCACTTACGACCACTTGAAGTAGTTGTTCTTGAGCCGTCTTCTGCGTTCATCTCATTGATGAGATCCAGCACTGTAACAGTATATTTGCAACAATGAAATTATATATTTTATTACAACTCTATCAGCTGAGTAACAATATTCATCAAAGTGTTGCGTGTTACAGTGTAGGCAGTGATGTACCTGAACGCGTTCAATGAACGATCGTTCATGAACGCGTTCGTATTTTGGGCGAACGTGAACTGAACGTACTGATTATCCGCTAAATGAACGTAATTGAGAACGCGTTCATTCTCAGCGCTGTGTAACGGAGTTCAAAAGTGCGTTCATTCTCAGCACTCTGTTATAACGGCGTTCAAATATGTGCCAGATTTCATATGTATTTCAGCCGAAAACCCAGTGAAAACACACCGTAAACAGGCTTTAAAATTATGTGGAAAACCAACCGATCTGGCAACGCGCCTGTACACCCCCTGCTACGTCATCAGACTCATCACAACAACAGCTGAATCTGCGTCTGCGAGCAGAAGCTGAGAGCTGCGCAGCAGCAGGTCGAGAGCAGCACTCGCTCAGAGAACTCTACCTCTAGATGTCGGCGCTTGGGGATTTAAAATAGTTTAACGTTAAAGTCAGTACTGACTCAGACGGAAACAATCTAACGTTTGTCTGTAAACTTTGTCCACCCGGTTTGAAGAAGCAAGTCCCCACATCGACGCGACGACGTCGACAGCAACATTGAGAATATGCAAACGTCCTGTTTTAGTTTTCATAATAAAGACAATTCAAGCAAAGTTGTTCCTCATGTTTTTGAAAATATACTGTAGAGATGAAAGCTGCAGTGTGGACTGAATGCGCGGTGGCAAAGCGTTATGGAAATGCCAGTATTCTGATTGCTGTCTGTGTGGTTCAATATTTTTTACAAATAATAGTTTGCAGCAACGTATTGAAAAAAGAACTAACAAAATGGGCCGTTCAATATCTCCTTTATGTTCGAAATGTCAAACAGACCTGGGTACCTACAGGCTACAGTCTATCACTACTTTTGGGAATCTAAGTGTTTATCCAGGTTCTGGGGCCAAGTGATTGATTGATTGAACACTTTATTAACATATTGCAGAATGTGTACAGTATAGTACAGCTCAGTCATGAATTGAAAATGGGGGACCCTGATGTAAACAAGATGAAAGTCTTTCTCTGGTCTGCATCCCCTTAACAATTGTATGTATTGAGCTGTACTGTATCAGGGTCCCCCATTTTCAATTAATCAGGACATACATGACATACAGAATGAATGAATGAATGAAAACTTTATTTAACAGATTGCAGAATGGGTACAATACAGTACGGCTCAATACATACAATTGTTAAGGGGATGCAGACCTGAGAAAGACGTTTGTCTTGTTTCCATCAGGGTCCCCCATTTTCAATTCATCAGGACATATATGACATACATGACATACAGATAGTCAGTACTGCTACATCTATACATTTATGACATACCAGATTTGCAAATACAGTACTGTTTGTGATACAGAAGGAGTCAAGAAAAGGGAGTATATACATTTGACGTAGAAACTGTACATTGGAGGTTGGGTGGGGGGGGTTGGGTACATTGGGATATTGACAACCATTCTGGGTAATTTACATTGGAGGTGGTTGGGGGGGGGGGGGGGGGGCGGGGGGCACACTGTATAAACAAGTAACACTGTACATTGGGGGGGGGGGGGAGGAGACACTGTACAAACAAACACAATTGTACATTGAACTATTGACAAAACCATACTAGGTAAATGACTGTACATTGGAGGGGGTTGGGTTAGGATATTTACAGGGGCCAGTGTTGAATTGCAGTCTCCCGTAGGTGTCCCTTGAGAGAGGTTTTGAAAGTGGGTAGTGATCCACATTCCTTTACAGCTTTGGATAGACAGTACTGCTACATCTATACATTTATGACATACCAGATTTGCAAATACAGTACTGTTTGTGATACAAAAAGAGTCCAGAAAAGAGAGTAGACCTGGGGGGGGGGGGGGGGGGTGTTGGGTAGGAGGGGTGACACCCTTTACAATTCAAACTATTTGATAAACTTCTACTTTCGGCCCGGAAATGCATTCTGATAAACTGGATTAAGGATAAGCCTCCATTTTTACAAATGTGGTATAGAGAGATCTTCGGTGTCCTACCCCATGAAAGACACTGTGCAATGCATAGAGTCAACAATGCTTCCTTTCAGGAGGTGTGGGCCCCACTATTAGACTATTTTCCTGCTGAAATTTCTCGGATCCTTCTAAAGGCCCAGTGCCCCATTGTATGGACAGACCTAGGATAGGAAAAAATAAATATATGTCTACATGTGAATGGGCTCAAGGCAAGTGCAATACTGTACAGTGCCTGCCTTGGTTTGCTTTTCCTTTTTTGCTTGTTTTTCTTTTTGTTTTGTTTTTGCTTGCTTATGGTGTGGATGATGGCATAGAGATGAACTGGAGGACCCCCCCCCCTCCATTGTCCCAATGTGTGTTTTTGTAATGTAAGTAACTGTACGTGAAAAATCTATATAAAAAAAATATATATCAAAAAAGAACTAAAAAGAACTAAATTAGTTCATTTTTGAAACCATGAACTTTAGTTCAAAATTTTGAATTATGAACTATGAACTGAACTAGTTCATTTAAAAAATTGTGAACTGTGAACTGAACTAGTTCATGTAGAAAGTGAACTTTCCCAACACTGAGTGTAGGTTAGTTTATTAGTGCATGACAGTAGGGTTAGCATACTTTTCACACTATAAGCCCCACCTGAATGATAGCCAGTTAGCAGCTCCGGGTACAGTATGTACCCCAACGTTAGCTCTCATAATGTTAGCAGCTCCTGGTACAGTATAGGTACCAAAAGTTATCTCTCATAGTCATAACGTTAGCAGCTCCGGGTACAGTATGTACCCCAACGCTAGCTCTCATAACGTTAGCCAGTTAGCAGCTCCTGGTACAGTAGGTACCAAAAGTTAGCTCTCATAGTCATAACGTTAGCAGCTCCGGGTACAGTATATGTACCCCAACGTTAGCTCTCATAACATTAGCCAGTTAGCAGCTCCTGGTACAGTAGGAACCAAAAGTTAGCTGTCATAGTCATAACGTTAGCAGCTCCGGGTACAGTATACAACGTTAGCTAGTCATACCGTTAGCCAGTTAGCAGCTCCGGTATTTTACAGATCCCGCCAGTTTAATAATATCGAGCTAATAACGTTACAGTAGTCACTGAAAACACAGACTAAACAGCACTCATTTATATCAGCGGCAAGCATTACTTATAAATAATAAAAGATATGTGTTGCACAATTACCTGAGGAGAAGATGCAATTCCGTTGCTCACGACGTGCAGGCTCTGTCTGTAGCGCGGTTCAATTAAAATTTCAACCCGGGATCCCCCACAATGCAACGCATCAGTGTTGCCAGATTTGAGAGTCAGCCTTAATCTGACAAACCTTTGATAATAATGGGCGGTTCGGATATTGTTAATCCGATCTGGCAACCATGCTATCCTTGTTTCTCCGCACAGACTGACCACGGTTTTGATTGATTGATTGAAAACTTTGTTAACAGATTGCAGAATGGGTACAATACAGTACAGCTCAATACATACAATTGTTAAGGGCATGCAGACCAGAGAAAGACGTTCGTCTTGTTTACATCAGGGACCCCCATTTTCAATTCATCATAACATGACATGTGACATACAGATAGACACTTCTATACATTTATGACATACCAGATTTGCAAATACAGTAGGCCTACTGTTTGTGATACAAAAAGAGTCTAGAAAAGAGAGTATATATTTGACGTAGAACCGTACATTATAGGTGGGGGGGGGTAGGAGGGGTGGGGGGGCACACTGTACAACTGCACAAGCACAACTGTACATTGGAATATTGACAAAACCATGTTTGGTACTTTACTGTACATTGGAGGGGGTTGGGTTAGGACATTTACAGGGGCCAGTTTCGAATTGCAGTCTCCCGTAGGTGTTCTTTGAGAGTGTTTTGAAAGTGGGTAGTGAACACATTCCTTTACATCTTTGGGTATAGGGCGTTCCACATTGATGTGGCATAATTGCGAAACGTGTTCCTGTTTCAGCCGAATCTGGGTTTAACATGATTTGTGGAGCTCCCTCTATGGTGTTGTGGTCGTGGTATTCACTGACCTTTGGGAAGTATTTTGATATGTACACATATATGGGTACCTTGATCGTGTATAGTGTATCTTGTAGACAGGCCCATTGCAAGTTGCTGCACTCTGTCGTCTACTCTAAGCCATTGTCACGTGGGCAGGGGCAAGGTG
Organism: Notolepis coatsorum; assembly: GCF_963971535.1. NCBI lineage: Eukaryota > Metazoa > Chordata > Actinopteri > Aulopiformes > Paralepididae > Notolepis > Notolepis coatsorum. The sequence goes on along the minus strand of NW_028174363.1, from coordinate 35,749 downwards.
GGTTCTAGGAGTAAGGTCAAGCATGTAGTCTGACCAGTTTGTTTTGAGATGAATTGTGTAGCAGGGTCAAGTCAAGTCAAGTCAAGTCAAGAGTTTTAATTGTCACGGCATACAAGTATACAATGAAATGCGGGTGGTCTTGCCCGCAACGATGTGCAATACTTGGTACAACATATAATAGAATCCAATAAAAAAACAACATTGTGCAATAAACAGGTAACAGGTAACATATTTGTGACATCTCGGTATCTGTACATATTATTTACAGGGCATATAGGACACGGTCAAAGAACACCAGATCCAGGCGTACAACTAGAACCACCAGAACAGTGAATACGAGCAAAGTAACACGACTAACTGGTAACGACAGATACAGATTACAAAACATACAATTAAAAACTAAAAATCTCTTGAAGTACTGGGAAAAGTGGGACTTTTATATGGTAATGACGACAACCAGTGGATGATGTATTGATGTATAGTTGTAAAGAATATTCGCCATACCTATAGGGAAAGTAAGAGAATTGAGAACTCAGCATGTGAAAAGTATATTTTTGTAAAGTGACACTAATAATGCAGCCCGGGATTGTGTTTTTGTTATGTCTTGTTGTTTGTGATTGTTTGCTTGTTGTGAAAAACAATAAAAAGAAAATTATAAAAAAAAAAAAAAAAAAAATCTCTAGAAAATCTAGTCAATTTACAAACCAATGAGCTTCTAGATACAGTAGAAAGGATATGCAGCCAGTATGAGCTTCTAGACAGACAGTAGAAGAGATATGCAGCCAGTATGAGCTTCTAGATAAGACAGTAGAAGAGATATGCAGCCAGTATGAGCTTCTAGATACAGTAGAACAGATATGCAGCCAGTATGATCTTCTATATAGAGACAGTAGAACAGATATGCAGCCAGTATGATCTTCTAGAGACAGTAGAACAGATATGCAGCCAGTATGAGCTTCTAGATACAGTAGAACAGATATGCAGCCAGTATGAGCTTCTAGATAAGACAGTAGAAGAGATATGCAGCCAGTATGAGCTTCTAGATAAGACAGTAGAAGAGATATGCAGCCAGTATGAGCTTCTAGATAAGACAGTAGAACAGATATGCAGCCAGTATGATCTTCTAGAGACAGAAGAACAGATATGCAGCCAGTATGATCTTCTAGATACAGTAGAACAGATATGCAGCCAGTATGATCTTCTAGAGACAGTAGAACAGATATGCAGCCAGTATGAGCTTCTAGATATACAGTAGAACAGATATGCAGCCAGTATGAGCTTCTAGATAAGACAGTAGAAGAGATATGCAGCCAGATGAGCTTCTAGATAAGACAATAGAAGAGATATGCAGCCAGTATGAGCTTCTAGATAAGACAGTAGAAGAGATATGCAGCCAGTATGAGCTTCTAGATAAGACAGTAGAAGAGATATGCAGCCAGTATGAGCTTCTAGATAAGACAGTAGAAGAGATATGCAGCCAGTATGAGCTTCTAGATAAGACAGTAGAAGAGATATGCAGCCAGTATGAGCTTCTAGATAAGACAGTAGAAGAGATATGCAGCCAGTATGAGCTTCTAGATAAGACAGTAGAAGAGATATGCAGCCAGTATGAGCTTCTAGATAAGACAGTAGAAGAGATATGCAGCCAGTATGAGCTTCTAGATAGACAGTAGAACAGATATGCAGCCAGTATGAGCTTGTTGCATACTCATGTTAAACAGTTGGCATTAGTGCAGAATTGAACTAAAACTGTCTCATAGGAACGGATTCTGGAATGGCATTTTGAATAAATGACTAAATGACATAAATGAAAGCTCTCATCGACTCCAACAGATTGCTAGTCATTCATAATGGCATCGAAAGAATGTCCAAATGACCTGTGTTGTGTTAGCTTGTGTTAGCTTGGGGAGCTGCAGTCTGTGTTGTGTTAGCTTGTGTTAGCTTGGGGAGCTGCAGTCTGTGTTGTGTTAGCTTGTGTTAGCTTGGGGAGCTGCAGTCTGTGTTGTGTTAGCTTGTGTTAGCTTGGGGAGCTGCAGTCTGTGTTGTGTTAGCTTGTGTTAGCTTGGGGAGCTGCAGTCTGTGTTGTGTTAGCTTGTGTTAGCTTGGGGAGCTGCAGTCCATGTTGTGTTAGCTTGTGTTAGCTTGGGGAGCTGCAGTCTGTGTTGTGTTAGCTTGTGTTAGCTTGGGGAGCTGCAGTCCATGTTGTGTTAGCTTGTGTTAGCTTGGGGAGCTGCAGTCTGTGTTGTGTTAGCTTGTGTTAGCTTGGGGAGCTGCAGTCTGTGTTGTGTTAGCTTGTGTTAGCTTGGGGAGCTGCAGTCTGTGTTGTGTTAGCTTGTGTTAGCTTGGGGAGCTACAGTCCATGTTGTGTTAGCTTGTGTTAGCTTGGGGAGCTGCAGTCTGTGTTGTGTTAGCTTGTGTTAGCTTGGGGAGCTGCAGTCTGTGTTGTGTTAGCTTCTGTTAGCTTGGGGAGCTGCGGTCCATGTTGTGTTAGCTTGTGTTAGCTTGGGGAGCTGCAGTCTGTGTTGTGTTAGCTTGTGTTAGCTTGGGGAGCTGCGGTCCATGTTGTGTTAGCTTGGGGAGCTGCGGTCCATGTTGTGTTAACTTGTGTTAGCTTGGGGAGCTGCAGTCTGTGTTGTGTTAGCTTGTGTTAGCTTGGGGAGCTGCGGTCCATGTTGTGTTAGCTTGTGTTAGCTTGGGGAGCTGCAGTCTGTGTTGTGTTAGATTGGGGAGCTGCAGTCTGTGTTGTGTTAGCTTGGGGAGCTGCGGTCCATGTTGTGTTAGCTTGGGGAGCTGCTAACTATAGAGGCCATAACCACAGTATTACATATACTCTTGTTAGCTTTATGAGGCTACATCAACACGCTCCTATGAGTGCAGCATGTTAGCTTTATGAGGCTACATCAACATCCTATGAGTGCAGCTATAATGTTAGCTTTATGAGGCTACATCAACATGCAGGCTCCTATGAGTGCAGCTAATGTTATGAGGCTCTGCCCCCCCTCCACTCCTCTAACACCCACCTCGCTCTGCCCCCCCCCCCCTCCACTCCTCTAACATTTTATTTATTAATTTTATTATTATTATTTATTTGTTGCCATTAAAATAATTCTCCACTTGCACAACCTGAATATAGGGACTTCCGGCTGACTTCCGGTTGCCAATAGCACTTCCTGTCCCATCCAAATACATTGGGTTTAGCTACTTTTCTCCCCTTATTTAAACAACTTTGTCGTCACAGAGAGGCAATGGAACGTTTGTATTATTATAGTATAGAATGTATTTAATAAGCAAACGTTTGTCAGCAGGGTTTTTGGGCTGTATTTCATGTAAAAACGTTTACTGTTAGTTTCCTTGCTCAGCCAGCATTAGCTAACAGAAGCTAGTGGTTAAACAGGCCGGATTAGCTTTGAGCTAACTATCTTTCCCGACCCATGTATTCATTCCATTCTAAACATAACGTTAGTTTACAAAACATGACCTGTCTATATAACGTTGAGGAACAAATTATAAGTGTGTGGGTGTGTGTTTTGGTGAACATTGGACTGCAAACAGAAAATGCATCACAGTTAGACAGTAGCTACTGTTAGCTGTCCTTCCGGATTAGCTTTGAGCTAACTATCTTTCCCGACCCATGTATTCATTCCATTCTAAACATAACGTTAGTTTACAAAACATGACCTGTCTATATAACGTTGAGGAACAAATTATAAGTGTGTGGGTGTGTGTTTTGGTGAACATTGGACTGCAAACAGAAAATGCATCACAGTTAGACAGTAGCTACTGTTAGCTGTCCTTCCGGATTAGCTTTGAGCTAATTATCTTTCCCGACGCATGTATTCATTCCATTCTAAACATATCGTTAGTTTACAAAACATGACCTGTCTATATAACGTTGAGGAACAAATTATAAGTGTGTGGGTGTGTGTTTTGGTGAACATTGGACTGCAAACAGAAAATGCATCACAGTTAGACAGTAGCTACTGTTAGCTGTCCTTCCGGATTAGCTTTGAGCTAACTATCTTTCCCGACCCATGTATTCATTCCATTCTAAACATAACGTTAGTTTACAAAACATGACCCGTCTATATAACGTTGAGGAACAAATTATATAGACGGGTAATGTTTTGAACAACTAACGTTACGTTTAGAATGGAATGCATCGGCAAAGATCCGTTAGCTCAAAGCTATTCCGGCCAGTTTATCAACTTCCTGTCATTTAGAAATATGATTTTATAGTGAAAATCATTACCAAAACGTCCGGAAAAACCTAACGGGAGCAGTATAGACGGTCATACAAATGTACAAATGCTATAAGGTGGCAAGAAATGCACTATAAACAATACTTTATGCATCGGCAAAGATCCTTAGCTCAAAGCTATGCTGGCTAACAAGAGGCTAGCGCAAGAAACGACGCCGCAAACCATTGCCGAGCCAGAGCCGGTTTATCTTTGGCGAGCCCGAGTCGGCTCTGCCCCGGCAACCATTGCCGTGCCAGAGCCGGTTTATCTTTGGCGAGCCCGAGTCGGCTCTGGCACGGCAAGCCGAGCCGGGCCAGAGCCGGTTTATCTTTGGCGAGCCCGAGTCGGCTCTGCTTCGGCAACCATTGCCGTGCCAGAGCCGGTTTATCTTTGGCGAGCCCGAGTCGGCTCCGCCCCGGCAACCATTGCCGGGCCAGAGCCGGTTTATCTTTGACGAGCCCGAGTCGGCTCTGGCACGGCAAGCCGAGCCGGGCCAGAGCCGGTTTATCTTTGGCGAGCCCGAGTCGGCTCTGCTTCGGCAACCATTGCCGTGCCAGAGCCGGTTTATCTTTGGCGAGCCCGAGTCGGCTCTGCCCCCGCAACCATTGCCGGGCCAGAGCCGGTTTATCTTTGGCGAGCCCGAGTCGGCTCCGCCCCGGCAACCATTGCCGGGCCAGAGCCGGTTTATCTTTGGCGAGCGCGAGTCGGCTCTGCCCCGGCAACCATTGCCGGGCCAGAGCCGGTTTATCTTTGGCGAGCGCGAGTCGGCTCTGCCCCGGCAACCATTACCGCGCCAGATCCGGCTCATCGTTGGCGTGCCGTGCCGGACATATGCCGAGTGTGCCGACCGGTAGCCGGAATTGGGCCGAGTATGCTGGCCACCTGGGATATTACAGATATTTATAGTCAGAGACAGCATTATATATAGATACTTATATTCTTGTTTTACAGAAACAGAACCAGCTTCCTTATGCTTAGTAGAAAATTATTGTTGAAGCAATTGTCCTATCTGTGATTATGGTGATGTAATTTATAGAAATGCTGCTCTTTCCACTCTTAAACCTCTAGACATGGCCTATCATAATTTTCTGCACGGTGATTGATGGAATGACAATTGTATTAACAGTTTGCAGAATGGGTACAATACAGTACGGCTCAATACACACAATTGTTAAGGGGATGCAGACCAGAGAAAGACTTTCATCTTGTTTACATCAGGGTCCCCCATTTTCAATTCATAATGAATTACCTGCTCCGTGCAATCCATTCTTTGTGGATCTAGCCCTCAGATTCATTACTGGTGATAGATACTGTATTGTGCTAACGACGCTCCATCCTGTAGGATAAAGTGGGTTGGTCTTCTCTGGCAGAGAGGCGAAATAAACATTGGTATCTGTTTATCTTTATTATTCTGGATTGGAATTATATGGACAATATCTAACTTGCTCAAATGAATGGCACATGCTCAAGGTCCAACGTGCACAGTCTGAACTTGGCAAGTCAGTATTTTGTTTTAATGCTCCAACTTCTTGGAATGAGCTTCAAGAAACACTAAAGATTTGCCACTAATTTATGGACAGTTTAGGAGCATGATTGCAAACCTCCCTGCTTCAGTGTGTAACTGTTTTAACTGATTCCATATGCGTTTTGTTTGTATTTTATTCTTTGTTCTTATTATGTTTTTATTGTAGCATACTATTGTGTTCAGTATGCTTCATACTAAAGGTTAAGTATAAAATGTATACAAATGAATAAAGGTTGAATGAATAATAGTCTAGAGACTTATTATTGGTGAATTATTTCTTTCTTTCTTTCTTTTTAGCTGCCATACACTTTTAGGATACAAATTCCCAGTATACTTATAATAGTAGTTAGCACGAGACTGGGGAAATTACATGAGAATTAGGTCTTGGCAAGAAAACAAGACATGAATTCAGCCATACAGTATAGTTGAAAATAGGCAGGTCACACTTTCTGTGTCAAGAAGTTTAACCCTTTCACTACCACACTACAGACGGTAACCAAGCTCTCTGTCTCGCTCTCCCTCTTTTTCCCTCTGTTTATCTCTCTGTCTCTTTCTGTATCTATCTATCTATCTATCTATCTATCTATCTATCTATCTATCTATCTATCTATCTATCTATCTATCTATCTATCTATCTATCTATCTATCTATCTATCTATCTATCTATCTATCTATCTATCTATCTATCTATCTATCTATCTATCTATCTATCTATCTATCTATCTATCTATCTATCTATCTATCTATCTATCTATCTATCTATCTATCTATCTATCTATCTATCTATCTATCTATCTATCTATCTATCTATCTATCTATCTATCTGTCTGTCTGTCTGTCTGTCTGTCTGTCTGTCTGTCTGTCTGTCTGTCTGTCTGTCTGTCTGTCTGTCTGTCTGTCTGTCTGTCTGTCTGTCTGTCTGTCTGTCTGTCTGTCTGTCTGTCTGTCTGTCTGTCTGTCTGTCTGTCTGTCTGTCTGTCTGTCTGTCTGTCTGTCTGTCTGTCTATCTATCTATCTATCTATCTATCTATCTATCTATCTATCTATCTATCTATCTATCTATCTATCTATCTATCTATCTATCTATCTATCTATCTATCTATCTATCTATCTATCTATCTATCTATCTATCTATCTATCTATCTATCTATCTATCTGTGTCTCTCTTTCTGTCTCTCTGTCTTTCTCTTTCTCTTGTCTCTGTATCTCTCTTTCTCTATGTATCTCTCTCTCTCTTTCTCTCCCTCTCTCTCTCTCTCTCTCCCTCTCTCTCTCTCTCTCTCTCTCGCTCTCTCTCTCTCTCTCTCTCTCTCTCTCTCTCTCTCTCTCTCTCTCTCTCTCTCTCTCTCTCTCTCTCTCTCTCTCTCTCTCTCTCTCTCTCTCTCTCTCTCTCTCTCTCTCTCTCTCTGTCTGGTGTATGTATGAGTATCATTAGCAGCTGTAGTATGATGGATGGGATGGAAAGGCAGGGCTCTGTGAAGGTGGTGGGACACTGCTTTAGCACACAATCATTACCTACCACTACACACAGACACACACACACATCATTATGTATGTGTGTGTTTCTAATGAGCATATCATTTCTATTCCCCCCTCTATACCAAGGTGTGTGCGTGTGTCCTTCTGTATGTAAGTGTGTTTTTTTATTACGTTACTTTTTTTTTATAAATAATTGCATGTCATATAGATATGGAGACTCCCATTTGCCACTGCTGTGTGTGTTTCTAATGAGCATAGAATGTCTACTGTCTATTTGAACACACACCCCCTCTGGTGTGGTAACTCTATCATCCCTCTCTTCCTATTCATAACACTCTCCCTCTCTCCCTGTTCCTACCATTCCATCATCTCTCTCTTCCTGTTCCTACCACTCTCTATCATCTCTCTCTTCCTGTTCCTACCACTCCATCACCTCTCTCTTCCTGTTCCTACCAGTCCATCACCTCTCTTCCTGTTCCTACCACTCTATCGTCCCCTCTCTCTCTTCCTGTTCCTACCACTCTCTATCATCTCTCTCTTCCTGTTCCTACCACTCCATCACCTCTCTCTTCCTGTTCCTACCAGTCCATCACCTCTCTTCCTGTTCCTACCACTCTATCGTCCCTCTCTCTCTTCCTGTTCCTACCACTCTCTATCATCTCTCTCTCTTCCTGTTCCTACCACTCCATCACCTCTCTCTTCCTGTTCCTACCACTCTCTATCATCTCTCTCTCTTCCTGTTCCTACCACTCTCTATCGTCCCTCTCTCTCTTCCTGTTCTTACCACTCTCTATCATCTCTCTCTTCCTGTTCCTACCACTCTCTATCATCTCTCTCTCTTCCTGTTCCTACCACTCTCTATCATCTCTCTCTCTCTTCCTGTTCCTACCACTCTATCGTCCCTCTCTCTCTTCCTGTTCCTACCACTCCATCATCGCTCTCTTCCTGTTCCTACCACTCTCTATCATCTCTCTCTCTTCCTATTCCTACCACTCTCTATTGTCCCTCTCTCACACACACTGTTCATTCACACACCTAGGATTTTTGTGGATTTTTAAGAGGTTGGTATTGACTGGTAGACAGGGACCGAAACTAAAGCCCGCCGCCCGCCAGGGGCGGGCTGTTTTTACCTTTGGCGCATGACACTTAGAGGGCTGCGCCGTGTGGCGTGTAGACGTGTAGTTCATAACTTCATAACGATACTCTTGTGCGAGTACAGATTATAGCCGCTCGTCTTTTTTTTCTCCGCCGCGAGATCGTTAAAAAACTACAAGTCCCACATCGCACTAGGTCCAATCACAGTAGAGTGACGTGACTGGTTTCATGAGAAAAAAAGCAAATGACCAATCGGAAGCTATCATTTCGGCTTGTTTACTTCCATCTGCTCTAGTCTATATCGGACCTCCAAGAGTCTAACGTTACTGTTTAAACAATGACCCAGTCAACTATTCACTTTTAGTTTAATACATGACGAGGCATTGTCTAACGGTATCTAGCTAGCTAGCTACTGATAGCTGCTGATATCAACAAATGCTCCAGCAATAGTCTACTCGAGTGCATAATACCTCCGGTCCCTCGTTAGCTAGCTTAGCTAGCTCACGTTGATCCATATGTCCCAGTAAACTAAATTGTCTTAACGTTATCTACCGGGCTAGCAGTAGCTACAGATAGCTCCTGATATCAATGTCTTATAACATTGATTGAATGCGTATTCTAGCTGAGGGCATGTTGAATGTGATTTGACAAAATAACCGTAACGTTATAAATAGGTCCAGCTGCATCGCCGGAGAATCCTTGCATGCTGAATGTAGGGTCTAGCTGAATATAGGGTCTAGCTGCAGGGCCGGAGAATCCTTGCTGGAGCTGGAGGCTACTCAAGTATACACACAGACAGTGGAGCTGTTTGCAGATAGCAAGCATTTTGACTTATTGCGTGGTGGCGATGTCTCGCAGATAATACAACTACAAGTATGATTATATAATATATATTTTATTTAAATTTTTTTTTTATATAAAATATATATATATTTTTTTTTAATCAAAACAATGTTGGCAGGTAAGAAATATGCTTGGCGGGTAGACTCTTCCCATCTACCCGCCACTGGCCGGTGAGTCAAAAAGTTAATTTCGCTCCCTGCTGGTAGACCTCCACAGCAGTAAATGCCAAGACAGACAGACAGACAGACAGACAGACAGACAGACAGACAGACAGACAGACAGACATACAGACAGACAGACAGACAGACAGACAGACAGACAGACAGACAGACAGACGGACAGCTGACCAAGCGAATACTGACTCGATATGCACACCCTGCCGTGCGCGATATGTCTCGCCCTGAGAGGTAGTTACTAGTGACTTCCTGTGAATGAAAAACTATTATTTATATTTGATATATTAACGTTATATTGTGCATTGGAAACACAAACATACTTAAAATGAGTAAATATTATTCATTTTAAACATGTTTATTTTATTTCTAGGGCTCTTAAAAAATATATATATTTTCTTCTTCTCTCTTTTAACCAGGGAGGGCGGCGCTCTAGCGCCCACTATGGACGAACCGCCACTGGTGTGTGTGTCTGTGTGTGTGTGTGTGTGTGTGTGTGTGTGTGTGTGTGTGTGTGTGTGTGTGTGTGTGTGTGTGTGTGTGTGTGTGTGTGTGTGTGTGTGTGTGTGTGTGTGTGTGTGTGTGTGTGTGTGTGTGTGTGTGTGTGTGTGTGTGTGATAGACAGACAGACATACTGTACAGTACATAATGGTCATGCAAACAGTAAACTGACAAACATACCGTCAGTGATTGAGTATTAAAAGTCCCTTGACATACAGGTGGCCTGTACACAATTCCACTGGAATTCTGTGTGTGACTGTATGTGTATGTGTGTGACTGTGTGTGTTTCTGTGTGTCTCTGTGTGCGACTGTGTGCATGTTTCTGTGTGTGACTGTAGGTGTATGTGTGTGACTGTGTGTGTGTTTATGTGTGTGTGTGTGTGTGTTTCTGTGTGTGACTGTGTGTGTGTTTCTGTGTGTGACAGTACATGTGTTTCTGTGTGTGTGTCTCTGTGCGTACGTGAGTGCTTCTGTCCATGTTGTCAGAGTCTATAAGAAACAACAGGCCCTTATTAAAGGGAGACAGTCAGTAAAGATTGATTTGGCTCTGGTAGTCTGTGTTTAACTGAAGCGGCAGGCACTGTGACAATATGTGTGGGCGATTAGACACACGGGCAGGAGGCAGGCGGTGTGACTGACTGATGGCTCCAAGTGGCAGTGGACTGGACAGGGTGGGGGTTGGGGAGGGGGGTTGTTACTCCCATGGGGAGAGTGAGAGAGAGTAGGGACAGATTGATCCTAGCCGGTCCCTGCGATGCGGCTCTCTGATCACAGCTGGCCCCTGTGGATCAGAGGACAGAGGTGCAGCGTTTATTCACACCGCACAGCACACACAGGGTGAGGGACAGGCGGGGATTGAGTGCCGTAGAGGCTATCGATAATACTCAACTTCTGGCTTCCTTCTCAATTGAATATGTTTTCTATTGTAGGTTGCTGACAGCCACAGCCACACAGCCACAGTGAGAGCAGAGGGATGGAGAAGGATGAGTTAGTGGTTCAGAGGTTTAATTCAATGCCCTCTCTCCCCCCTCTCCTCTCTGCTCCCACTTCTCTCCTCTACTCCTCTCCCCTCCTCTCCTCCCTTGCCTCCTCTCCTCTCCTCCCCTCTCTCCTCTCCCCTAATTTCCTCTCCTTCTCTCCTCTCCTCTCCTCTCATCTCTCCTCTTCTCTTCTCTTCTCATCTCCTCTCCTCTCATCTCCTCTACTCTAGTCTCTCCTCCTCTCTTCTCGTCTCTCCTCCTCTCATGTCTCCTTTCCTCTCCTTCGCTCTCCTCTCATCTCTCCTTTCTTCTTGTCTCTCCTTCTCTCCACTCCTCTTTCATCCTCTCCCTTCCTCTCCTCTCTTCTCTCCTCTCCTCATCTTGTCTCCTCTCCTCTCATCTCTCCCCTCCTCCCCTATTTCCTCTTATATATCCTCCCTTCTCTCCCATCCTCCCCTCTTGTCTCTCCTCTCCTCTCCTCCCCTCTCCTCTCTCTCCTCTCCCTCCTCCGCTCTCCTCTCTCCTCTCCCCTCCTCCCCTCTCCTCTCTCCTCTCATCTCTCCTCTCCTCTCGGCTCTCCTCTCCTCTCCTCCCCTCTTGTCTCTCCTCTCCTCTCTTCTCCTCTCCTCCCCTCTCGTCTCTCCTTTCCTCCCCTCTCGTCTCTCCTCTCCCCTCTTTCCCCTCTTTCCCCTCTCCTCCCCTCTGTCCCCTCTCCTCTCCTCCCCTCGTCTCCTCTCCTTTCCTCTCCTCTCCAGGGTAGACTCTGCAGGGCCGTGTTGTTGTTCTCTATGATTAGCATAACTTCACCACCGCTCACCACATGAGCACCGCTGGCCTGTGGGCTGTGAGCACATCTGTGTGTATGTGGTTTATTGTTATTGGTGTGACTATTGCTGAGATGAGATGAGCACAGGGAGATAGATGTTGTTGCCCTGTGGAGTCTGGGTGTGTTTCTATGATGCCAGCAGGAGACTGTGTGTGTGTGTGTGTGTGTGTGTGTGTGTGTGTGTGTGTGTGTGTGTGTGTGTGTGTGTGTGTGTGTGTGTGTGTGTGTGTGTGTGTGTGTGTGTGTGTGTGTGTGTGTGTGTGTGTGTGTGTGTGTGTGTGTGTGTGTGTGTGTGTGTGTGTGTGTGTGTGTGTGTGTGTGTGTGTGTGTGTGTGTGTGTGTGTGTGTGTGTGTGTGTGTGTGTGTGTGTGTGTGTGTGTGTGTGTGTGTGTGTGTGTGTGTGTGTGTGTGTGTGTGTGTGTGTGTGTGTGTGTGTGTGTGTGTGTGTGTGTGTATATATGTTTATTGTGTCAGTATCAAATGGTGTGGAAACATGTTGAGAAGCAATGGCATTCCCTAGCTTTTTCTCTCTTATTTTTTCACTCTCTCTTTCCTCGATCCATCTCTCTGACTACATTGGGAGATGCAGCTAAGCCTGTGGTGTGAGTGTGTGTGTGTGTGTGTGTGTGTGTGCGGCGCGCGTGCGTCTGCGTGTGTGTGTGTGTGTGTTTGTGTGTGTGTATGTGCATGTGTGTTTGTGGTACAGCGACGTGCGACTCCATGATTAAGTGTTTTGAATAATTGATGATTGCATCCCTCATTAGGCTCCAGTCTTCTGCTCCAGTAGAGGCTCTGGCTCTATTTTTATGCAACAGAATTCTCCTCCATTCCCTTCCACTCCACAGATGCAGCAAATCCATCAGTCACTTTAGGCTCTGCTGATGAGGTCCTGGGATCCTGTGGGGGAACTAAATCATGTGGAGAGGACATTTTAAACAGGCTCCACCGCTCAGCGATGGCTGCTCTATACTGCTCAGCGACGGCTGCTCTAGAAACCAGCTATTCAGCACTCTGGGACCCCCCCCCCCCTTGTTGAAAATGAGAGGACATGCCCTATTGGCTGCCCTTCACATGGGAAAACATAGCAATAAAATCCAATAACGTGTCTTAATGAGTGCTCTGTTAGTGGACAAAATGTGATGCAGTGCCTTTCCAATGGTGTAAACTTGACATTCCTTATGGGTGCCCTTCCAAAGGTACTGTGATAAAGTGTCCTCTATGCTGCCGCTACATGAGTGTCCCAAAGGGTGCCCTTTCCAGTAGAGAGAGTATGATGCAGTGCTATAAAGTGTATCCCTACATGTGTGAGAATGTTGGAAGGTGTCCTAATGGATGCCCCTCCAGTGGAGAAAATGTGATGTAATGCCATACAGTAGGTTCCCACTACAATGGGATAAATAGCCAGAGCAGGGGAACCAGCTATTCAGTGATGGCTTTCTAGAGCAGAGCAGCAGGGAACCAGCTATTCAGTGATGGCTTTTTACACCACAGAAGGAAAGCAGCCATTCAGTGGTGACTTTCTAGAGCAGATCAGGGAAGCAGCCATTCAGTGGTGACTTTCTAGAGCAGATCAGGGAAGCAGCCATTCAGTGGTGACTTTCTAGAGCAGATCAGGGAAGCAGCCATTCAGTGGTGACTTTCTAGAGCAGATCAGGGAAGCAGCCATTCAGTGGTGACTTTCTAGAGCAGATCAGGGAAGCAGCCAGTCAGTGGTGACTTTCTAGAGCAGATCAGGAAAGCTGCCATTCAGTGGTGACTTTCTAGAGCAGATCAGGGAAGCAGCCATTCAGTGGTGACTTTCTAGAGCAGATCAGGAAAGCTGCCATTCAGTGGTGACTTTCTAGAGCAGATCGGGAAAGCTGCCATTCAGTGGTGACTTTCTAGAGCAGATCAGGAAAGCAGCCATTCAGTGGTAACTTTCTAGAGCAGATCAGGGAAGCAGTTATGGCTATAAGTATGAGAAGGGGTTCTGTGGGTGGAGGCTGTAGTCTATATACAGTACCATGTACCGGCAACGTGAGCTCTGGTCCGGCAAATTAACCTTGTTGCTTGTCATACCCTTTCGCTGAACCATCTTTTTCTCTCACGCTCCGTACAGAAACGTAAAAAGAAAAAGATCTGAGACTGAAACATTGTTTGCCTGAGGGCAAGAGAGAGAAAGGACCAGACGAATCATGACAGCTGACAGGAGAAGATATCTAGTCATAAGGTCTGCTGAATGATAGACTGCTGAATAATAGGTCTGTGTGTGTGTGTGTGTGTGTGTGTGTGTGTGTGTGTGTGTGTGTGTGTGTGTGTGTGTGTGTGTGTGTGTGTGTGTGTGTGTGTGTGTGTGTGTGTGTGTGTGTGTGTGTGTGTGTGTGTGTGTGTGTGTGTGTGTGTGTGTGTGTGTGTGTGTGTGTGTGTGTGCGTGCGCGCGCGCGTGTGTGTGTGTGACATCACTTTCATCTTGATTTCAGACATTATGTTGTATTAAAAGATAATTCAGGGATATAGAAGTCAACTGCAGGGCTCTACAGTGGGAACATTTGCCCCTAAAAATAGATGTGTGCAAACCGGAAAAATCGTTTAGGAGCACAGTGTGCGAGTAATAGTTTTGTGTAGTGGGCATGTCAACGTGCAATTGTCATTTCATATTAGACACAGGGCAGCACGGACCTTCAATTTTAGAAGCTATGACATCTAGCTATTTTAGCCCTGTGTTCGATAGCTCTGTAACAACTCATCTCGTGAGTCACTATGTGCAACGAAAACTCTGCGATCAACGGGTCCAATGGTCTAACATGCTTTGCATCCTCGCCATTCCTGTATACCCACCTTGCGCTAAAAACCTTAACCTCTTAACCTGCGCCCCCAAAATTGGCCATTTTAGTTTTAGTTTTTGAGGACTGCATACTTTTTTTGCAAACCCAAACAACATTATACTTTATACGTTATACTTATAGCACATGCATGAGCCTGGTCTCTTTTGAAATATGACATTCTGAAGTTTCTGATTCCAGAAAGAAAATTCATTTTTAATGCTAATGAAATAGAGTAACATAGGTCTGAACTTGAGTTGTAGAAAAACGTATTACTCCAGTTTTTCTGTAGTAGTTATATTTCCCCAGAAGGTGCTTTGGCTTAAAAAATTTAGTACATGTCCAAATTCCATAAAGATCCATTCAGAAATGAGTGATTAGGAGTGATTTTGGTAAACTGTGTACTCAGTTTTCTCATAGACTTCAATTCATTTGGCTGTTTTTCTCTTCCTGTTTTCGCTTGTTACTGTAGTTTTTCACCAGATCCCTGACTCATACATCCCCAGGTGGGGTATCATTGGAAAGCCACACTCATTGGCTACAACCCTCCACAAGAATTTTCGTGTGTGTGTGTGTGTGTGTGTGTGTGTGTGTGTGTGTGTGTGTGTGTGTGTGTGTGTGTGTGTGTGTGTGTGTGTGTGTGTGTGTGTGTGTGTGTGTGTGTGTGTGTGTGTGTGTGTGTGTGTGTGTGTGTGTGTGTGTGTGTGTGTGTGTGTGTGTGTGTGTGTGTTTGTGTTTGTGTGTGTATGTAGTGTTGAGATGATAAGGGTGATGATTAACCATTGATACCACTGTGTTATTATTAAGTGAGGATTCAAGGGTTTCTGTTGTTATGTTTCTAAATGTCAAGTCAATCTATAGTGCACCTTTGTTTCCGTGTACAAAAAAAAAGGAAGTTATACTTAATGCAGAGTTCTAATTTTGAGGTTAACTAGGAGACAGATGAGAATAATGGAATGGTTGTCCTGCAAATCACTGTCTAAATCCCAGTGTCAGGCAGAGGGGTGTGCACATGTTGCATAATCTGGTGTTAATGTTTGATGTCTGTGCAAACAACCCCACCTACAGTGAATAACTTGAGTGTTGGTTTGAATGGTGTTCCACTCATCAGAAATCAGAGTATCAGATGGGTGATGTGATCAGACACGTGAGGGATGTGTTCTAATTTAGACACCACTATTATGTATCTCACCTGCCTGCTTGTTAAGACTGGGAGTCTAAAATTGTCCTGGAAGGTTTCTCTTTATTTAAATGTCACTTCTACATGTGAGGTGATGTCTTCACCCACCCCCTTTTCTGTTGTTCATTTGCATATCCAGCATGCTTTGTGTTTCTTATTTCTAGCTGTTGCAACAGTGTGTGTGTGTGTGTGTGTGTGTGTGTGTGTGTGTGTGTGTGTGTGTGTGTGTGTGTGTGTGTGTGTGTGTGTGTGTGTGTGTGTGTGTGTGTGTGTGTGTGTGTGTGTGTGTGCGCGCGTGTGTGTGTGCATGTGTGTGCGCGCGCGTGTGTGTGTGCATGTGTGTGTGTGCGCGCGTGTGTGTGTGTGCATGTGTGTGTGTGTGCTTTCATAACACTCCCCCGCTCTATCCACGTCTTTAGATTAGATTAGATTACATTCAAATGTATTGTCATTATACAGCACAAGTACAGTACAATGAAAATAAGTTTGGCATCCAACCAGAGTGTAAATGTAACAGTAAAGTGCAATAGTAATATACAATGTACAGGTAAAATGGGTATAAAATATATAAATTAGTACTACTGGGTGTATGCTAATCAGATCTATGTACAGAGTTGTAGTATTACTATGTACAGTGATACAGGTATAAAGACACTATGGTAGTAACGTAAGTCATACTGGGCCAGCAGCATAACTAGTAAACTAGGTAAGGGATATTTACATAATAGATAAGATCTGTATAGTATCTACAGATATGTAAAAAGGATTATATGCAGGTATGTACAGACAGATGTGGATAGATATATATATACAGTAAGAATTCATATATATCTGTCTGAATATATATATATATAGTATATACAGCACTATAGTATGAGGTAGGTAGTTATGATTATTATGATTACTATCATTACAGTTTCAATTTAACCCTTTAATGTTCACTCCAAGAAAACAACTATGTAAAAATTATTCTTTTGTATTTTTAATGTTATTGGGGCACTAATAACAAGAATAAAAAAAAAATGTATAGACCCCCCAGTTTTTTTAAATATAGGCCGCTACCAAATGGTTGCGATGCTGCTTGATGGTAAACGTACCTAATACATAATGATACATGTATAATAACAATTATATGATAATTTAATACCTACACAGTTACAAAAGTAACTAAGTAGAAAAAGTTTAATTACTGGAAAACAAGTCATGTCAAGTACATTTTATTTTATCAAAAGAACTTCCAACACTTGAAATGACACAGTTGTATTGTCAAAAACATACAGGGACTTTACTGTATGTATTTCCCCCTCTCAAAATCACAAAAAAGTACCCATGGGAACTAGTACCTACAGTACAAAATAATCAAAATAACTTCACTTCACTTGTACAATTCAATCACTTTGAATGTGTTTTCAAAAAGGTATGGGGCCTCTATTTGTTTACCCCTCTCAAATTCACAAAAAGGACCCACAGGGACATGTCCCAAATTATGGTTTTGCATAACGTCGTCACCACTTTGCTCCCTAGAGGTAGCTCCTGCTCTTCCTCACTTAGATCAACATTGAAGAATGTGGACGGCCCTTGATAGAGCAATAGGTCATGGATGATGCCAGATGAACTGGCACGGCAGAACGCCTTGAAGGCACACTTGTCAGGTTTATTGGCAATGTACTGGCGGAGAGTGCCAGCCCTTGTGCCTTCATATGACACCATGACTTCATCCACACTGTGTTTGTAAGTGGATGGGATGAGGAGACACTGCTTACGAAGCATCTCAAAAAGAGTCCGGATTTTGTCAAATCGGTCAGGGCTGCCATCATACTGCTGATTATCATTGAAGTGAATGTACCGGCGTAACAGCATGAATCTCCTCTTCGGCATGATATCAGCTATCACATTTATACGTGATTCGGGATGCCAGTAGTCCTCGATGGCTGGGAAGTGGAAAACGCCCATCAAAAGTAGTATAGCCAGGAAATCTTCAATCTCACCAGAGTTAGTCTTGACTGGATCCCCCAACTCCTGGGCAGAGTACAGATTGGTGTGGTGAGCAATATGATGAATCATCTCATCTGTGAAAAGTGTTTTGAAGTACTGGAAGGGTGTCTTGACAGCATCTGGGGTGACAAACTGAGTCAGGAACCTGGAATTCCTCAATATCTACATGCTTCCAGATTCTCCTGGCCTCTTTTTCTTTCCTTTCTGTCATTTTCTTCTTCTTTGTGCCTGGGGTGACCTTGGGTCAGGGGTGTCATTCAGCTCTTCCATGTTGACTGTTTTTAGGGTGTTTTTCCCTTTTTTCTTCTTCTTAGCAGATGTGCTTGTTGAGGGCATCTCCTCCTCATCCATCGATTCAAAGGAAAGATCCCCAATCACCTCTGCTTGTTTGGGCAGATAATCAGGATTCAGGATCCCCTATCGAGTCATCATAATCACTCAGATCAGCCTCAGAGTCTTGAGGATCTTCTGGTACAAGGGCCAAAAAACCCTGTGGCCTTGAACCATAAAATAATTTAACATCCATCTATTATTTGTAAAACACAGAAACAGAAGGGGGGAGAAAATGCACTATTATATATAAATGTCAGCATGTTTGTTACAAAAATCATACATAATCAGTATAATAACACTATGAATGTAACAGATTAACAATCATGCATCAACAGAAGTGTTTTTATTCAATAGAAAATAGTCAATTTGAATGAGATTAGCATAACTTCACCAAACTGTTACCAAACGGTTGAGTTTCTTCTCCATGCAAAATATTACCATAAATTGTCCACTCAGCCGTCTGGTAGAGCATCTTTAAAAAAAAAAATTTACCCTTATAAAACATTTTTGTGTTGCATCAAGTTACATAATTATGTTAAGTAATGTGTTAGATGATATAATATGTTGAAAAAACTAAGCTTACCTTTGAAAATCCAGCCAAAAATTGTTCACATGTCAGGAGAGATTTTTCAGTTTCTAACTTGCTGGTAGCACACTGAGTGAGAAGGCTACTGTCAAAAAGCAGAGTGGATTTTGTTGGCATAGCATACCTGAACCGAATGGTAGAGATGGCTCAAAAAGGCTCAGTTAAGTTTAACACATTTTTCAATGAGAGATAGTGACAAAAATTTGCTATTCCAAATGGTTGAGCTTAAAGTTGAACCTTTTAAAGTTTAAAGTCACATTGTCGTATGTGGCCAGTGGATGGGTTTTTAATATATTCTTGGCATGTGTGTCTTTAATTTATAGAGTACTTTGATCATTTAATGAAGCCATGGAGTTAGTTTGTCTCTCTGGCGTAGCAGCCAGACATCACTGCTGTACTCCGTCTCGGTGCTGATTACTGAGTGAGTGGTGAGAAAGAGAAGGAGAGAGTCAGCATGGCTCTGTTCAGGGAATTCTAACTATTCTGAGCTTCCTGATTGGAACACGGGAGTGGGAGAGGTTTGATTATATTATTGTACCATTGGTGACTTGGTATACCAAACTTAAAGCTGCAAAACAAAACAAAAATGTTTTCCTATCAGACCTGCTATCAGAAGGTCTCGTTTAGTCATGGTGTCCTACTCAAACAACCCTGCGCTGCTGGCGGCCAGTTTGTCGTTATTCCATCATTTATTTTCTTTGTTGACAAAACCCGGCGGCATGTGCTTTAGCTCTGCCTATTTTATAAACCTAGGAATTTTTTCATCAAATCTCTTAACGACATCAATATCGTTCTGTCAGAACAATAGCCTATTATGTTTGTATAGGTGAAGTGTTTACCTACCTTGTTTAAAAAACAGTTAAATGCCCAAGAGAACATTTTTTCCCATCGAATCTAGTTACAACAAGATTGTGCCATCAAGCCAGCGTTTATACGCCATGCATTTAGAATGATCACTTTGGCGAAAAAGACAAGGGCCCTCATTTATCAACAATTCTTAGAAAGTTTTCTATCTTTGTTCTTAAGCAAAAAAAAAACGGGAATCATCACATGTGCGTACACGGGTCGTACGCACACTCCGTGTTGATAAATACCATTAGGTTCTACGCTCCACGCTCGTGCACAATTTTAAGTATTTGCATATAGCACCGCCCGTAATTAACCATATACAGTAATGGAACACCCCCATGAAATGTGGAAAAATGGACTAAGCCGAGTGAAGCGTGTTATGGAGAAATACGTGACAGGCTGACATACATGTACACGTACGGTGATGTCGGATATGATATCTATTAACTTCCTAAACACCATATTAACTAATAATATGGAATGGAATATGGAATATGACTGCCTTTTTCCGTTTCGTTCTATTAATACCCAGGGATTAAAGTTCTCCTCAATTTTATTCCAAATCGCGACGGATTTTCCGTAAATCTTCTACCTGCATATGATTTGTAGAGGCATACACAATCTATTTTGATGTCGGTATTGGGTAGCCTATATAAACAATAATACGAGAGCATATACAAGAACAATGAATCTCACTGCCATGTATGATGTTGTAGCCTGGCTATACGCCATGTATAGCCTGCCTATAATATATGTGATCAATAAAAACGCGAACTTGAATCCCATCATCATATTTAGTTTCAAGTTTCTTTAATAGTTGTCATACAGAAGTACAGAATACTTTCATACAAAATGCTTCTTACTGTTACGCTCCAGAGACTGTGCTAGACAAGATAGTATCAAATAACATAGTATAGCATGTAATTTAGAAGAAGAAAATGAGGTCACAGTGTTCGGTATAGACATATGTACAATGTTCTGAGTTACCATATAATATACAATACTATGCAGTGTACTAATGTACAGTACTATATAGTGCAAAGCAGAAATGGGATGAGGTACAATTTAGGTACAATTTACAGTAAGGTGTACGAGTTGTAGTGCAATCCTTCATCAATAAATATAAAGTGTGGGGAGTGGGTGCTACAGTGTGTTTGTTTAAAGTGGGTGTGTGCTATAAAGTGTGTGGAGTGGGTGCTACAGTGTGTTTGTTTAAAGTGAGTGTGTGCGTGTGGATGTGTGTGCTATGTGCGTTTGGTGGTTGTTGTTGTGTAGTGTTCATTGTTCGTTTAGCAGCCTGATGGCCTGGGGATAGAAGCTTCTTCTGAGTCTTTCTGTGCTCGCCTTGAGACTCCGGTATCGCTTGCCTGACCGCAGCAGTTCAAAGAGGCAGTTGTTCGGGTGACTGGAGTCTTTAATGATTCTCTTAGCCTTGCCCTTGCAACGCTTGTTGTAAATGTTCTGGAGGGTGGGGAGCCCCCCTCCAATTGTGCGTTCGGCTGAACGTGTCACTCTTTGTAGTCTGCTTCGGTCTTGTGCAGTGCTATTCCCAAACCAGGAGGTGATGTTGCCGGTCAAGATGCTCTCTATTGTACATGAGTAGAAGTTCTTAAGGATCTTCTGACTGACTTGGAACTTCCTTAGGCGCCTGAGGAAGTAGAGGCGTTGTCGTGCCTTCTTCACAACACTGTCAATGTGTGTGGTCCATGTCAAGTCCTCGGATATGTAGGCTCCGAGGTACTTAAAGCTGTTGACTCTCTCAACCGGTGCCCCGTCGATGCTGAGGGGGCTGTAGTCCTTGACCCCCGACCTCCTGAAGTCCACAATCATCTCCTTTGTTTTGCTGACGTTCAGGGAGAAGCTGTTTTCCTGGCACCATCCCGCCAGGACCTTGACCTCTTCCAGGTAGGCCCTCTCGTCGTTGGCAGAGATCAGGCCCACCACCACTGTGTCGTCAGCAAATTTGATGATTGTATTGCTACTCCGCTGAGCCACACAGTCGTGTGTGTACAGGGAGTAGAGGAGGGGACTCAGAACACAGCCCTGGGGGGCCCCTATGTTGAGGGTGATGGATGAGGAGGTGCAGTTGCCTGCTCTCACCACCTGGGGTCTGCCAGTCAGGAAGTCCAAGACCCACTGGCAGAGGTCATAGTTCAAGCCCAGGTCCCTGAGCTTGGCTATGAGTATGGAGGGGACTATGGTATTGAATGCCGAGCTGTAGTCGATGAATAGCATTCTCACATAGTTCCCCTGCCTCTTGTCCAGGTGTGATGCTGCTGTGTGCAGCACATGGGCTATGGCGTCCTCCGTGGACCTGTTGGGGCGGTATGCAAATTGCAGGGGGTCCATGTTGATGGGGAGGGAGGAGCAGATGTAGCCCTTTACTAGCTTCTCAAAGCACTTCATGGCTATGGAGGTGAGAGCTACAGGGCAGTAGTCGTTGAGGCAAGCAGGCTTGGATTTTTTGGGTACAGGGATAATAGTGGACTTCTTCAGGCAGGTGGGGATGACAGCCTGTTCTAAGGACAGGTTAAATATGTCAGTGAATACTGGCTGAATATGTTGTGTCTGTCCACTATGTTTGTTACTTTGTTATTCCCCCCCCCCTATCTATGTAAAGCGACCTTGGGTCTCTTGAAAGGTGCTATATAAAATGAAGCTATTATTATTATTGTTATTATTATTATTATTATCACGTCTGTGCATTTCAACGGAGGTAATCTATTCTAACCAACAAATTGAAGTAGAAAGCATTTCGTTGTGGCCAATCTTATTTGGAAACATGACACACAAAATAATAGTATTTAGCTTTTTATTTGAAACCATATTTAATCATGTTTGGAGGTGGGTGTTCTGCGTCTGCCCCCCCGTGCCAAACAAGCAGGCCAACCTCTTGTTTGCGCGTCAGCCCGTTATAATTACACTGTCGCTATTTTACAATGAACTATAATGAATTACGGGTCATACAGAAGTTGAACACGCCAGTGTTGAAACCAGGGGAGGAAATTAGGCCACTTTACTCGCCAAATGCGAGTATTTTTTACGTTTGGCGAGTGATTCATGAAGACCACTCGCCAGTCTGGCGAGTATACAAAAAAAAAAACATTCTGCAATCACTGCACTGGCAAACGGTGCGCGTCTTCTGAGTGCTCGCTTTAGTTGACAGTGCCACGAGAGCACTGCACAAGACCACCCGCGGACATATAATGTTTAATAAAAGTTTGCGCAGTACTGGCCAACCCGCGGACATATAATGATAAAAGTCCTGCGTTACTAGGCTAGCCATCAGGAGCACTCTCAAACGGATAACGTTAAACACAGCAGAAGATGGAAAACAGACAGACTGACCAACGGGGAACTGCATCCAACCCTAGTACAACCCTCGAGTATAAGTTACTAAGGACACATTTAAATCACAGAGGTGTAATGTTAGTCTACTGGAAATGTATACAGTGGTTAGCTTCTAGTTTTAGTGATAGCTGCTTGCTAGCTAACGTTAGCCCCGTGTGCTCAAAGCAGCCAGCTAGGTGTATCTGTTATGACTATAATGTTTCCAAAAAAGCACCGGACTACGACGTAAGGTTAGACATTTTATTTCATGCTCAAAAGCCCCTGGCTTGCACATCGCAGTCACGAAAGGGACTAGCTAAGCTCAACCAGTGCACTGTGTACAACAGCACACCAACCCAACTGACGTTATCACAACACTTGACGGTACTGTCGTAAGACCACCGTGCTGTCTTAAAGGCACAGTGTGCCTACCCAGATGCATACACAACATTGACGAGGCTTGACAACCGAGGTTCAAAGTTAACTTGATTGATTGAAAACTTTATTAACAGATTGCAGAATGGGTACAATACAGTACGGCATTTTCAATTCATCATAACATATGACATACAGATAGACTACTGCTACATCTATATATTTCACATCTATCTATACACTTCACAACATACTTCGGTTTTTTTCTTTCACTGCCCAACCCAGTCCAACCCAGCATCTTTCACTGCCCAGTTCAGCCCAACCCAGTCCAGAATAGATACCTCTTTCATGTTAATATGTTTTATGCTAATATTGTGAAGAGTAGAGATTAATGTTTTATGCTAATACATATTTTAAAGAGTAGAGACACGGTGTGATTATTTTACTATGATTGAAAATCTATTTAGACGAAGACATACAAAGAAGTAATTATCACAATTAGCGATTTTTTTTGTCTGGTAAAAAATCTGTTTGGCTGGTAAAAAAAATCAGATACTCGCCAGTTGGCTGGTAAGCCAAAAAGTTAGTTTCCTCCCCTGGTTGAAACTAATGCACGGAAGCTTATTTCCGCGTTGCAGACGGCAATATAAAAATTCTACCAGGTACGCATGCCCTGAGCTGTGCATAGATATACGCACAAAGTCAAGTTCACGTTCAAATTGATAAGTCCCACACTTTGCTTAGAAACGATCGTACGCACGGGTTACGCACATATCTGTGCGTGCGCAACGTTGATAAATGAGGGCCCTTGGTTTTTGTTTTGGGAGGAAGCTGTGACAAATGACTCCTAGTTGTCCTCCAGTGGCAGAAAAGTATTATTGCAGCTTTAAAATGGATTTGTTCAAAATTATTTGTTCATTCATTTTTGGCCAGTTGTACTTCTGCTGCAATTCTATCAGTGGTGAAAGAAGTACACAGTTCCTTTACCTAAGTAAAAGTAGAAATACCCAGATAAATGAGTACTCTGGTCAAAGTAAAAGTCCTCCATTCCTCTACTTAAGTAAAAGTAGAGAAGTATTTGCTATTGAATGTACTAAAGCAGCTAAAGCAGGGGGGGTGCTGAGGGTGCTGCAGCACCCCCACCTGTTGGCAGGGAGTTGTAACTGCAAGGGCAAAAAATGTACACATCAATAAAAAACGTTTATTTTTTTAGTTAGGATTTTACTATAAGCAGTCTAAAACATGGTTGTTTTTTAAATGGTTTTTATGATATTTTCTGTGTATCTGATTCTGACCTGACGCACAAATGCAGCGCACACACACATCGCATGACGTGGATTGGGCGCGAAGGATCACGGTTGAGGTTGAACACACCAGTAATGGGTAACTTACTACTTGCGTCTCAAAACATTTATAAAAAAAGAATATTATGATTTCTTTAACACTTTCAGTGCCAGCAGGGGGCGCACGATTTAGTGCTTGAGTGCCACCACCCACTTCAATGATAGCGTTAAAACGCCTAATCTATGTTTTAAATTATGGCTATGTGTCTAATCTGCCCGTCGCTTATCAATGACTTGTTTGCAGTCAACATTGTCAAAACAGATTGTTTTTTTATCGGTTCATTTTCGTTGTATAGTAGATTGTTTTTTTATCGGTTCATTTTCGTTGTATAGCATTTTGAAAAGCCCTCGTTTTCAAGGAAAATATAAAGATTCCGTGATAATCGCCCTTTACTGGAATATTCTAGAATACACAAAAACGTTGTAATTTTTCGGCCTATTTATGAATAGTTTTCAAATAAACGCTAGATTATCGATAGTATATGTGTACTTATGCACGCTATATAGGCGATCTGAACAATCGATTCTCTTATTTCCTGATCGCTCGCACAGCCACACAGCCACACACACACATAGGGAAAAACAGGTCTGATTATCCTAAGACTGGTAAAATAGATTCCTTACCTGAGATCAGATGTTATCCAAAAATATGATTCCAATTCCTGATCGCCATTCCAAATATTGATCGCTTTTATTGATCCAACGCTACATACTGGAAATATGTATTCCACGCTGTTCTGAGGGTCCACAATGAATCCGATCGGCTCATCGCTTACCATGCCTGAGAAGTAAAATGTTGATTCCGGATTTTTCTTTTCTCATCCAGTTTCATTGAGTCCATTCCAAAAGGGTGCATTACCATCTGGGAGACGATAGGGGGCGGTTTTTTCACATCTGAGCTACTACCAACGGGAGACTCGGTTTATGAAATATGAATTCAGATCGCTAATAAAAAAATAAAACGCTAATAAACATTGTGGGCATTCAGGCATTGGGCTGATAAAACGAGATATGACGTCATGGGCACTGAAAGTGGTAATGACCCCAAAGCAAAATGGATATACGGTATTTTTCCAAGGCATATAAACAAAGTAATTTAGAAGCTGCACCGGGCTGCCCCTGGGCATAACTACGGATCACCTGAGGCTGTATGTTGTTTTATCTAGCCATACAAGGGCTTGCTCTAAGTCTAAGAGGACATGATGAGAGTCCGAGTTCATCAACTCGTGGAGACTTTTTAGAGCTACTGTATGTACAATGAGGCACATCACATCCAAAACTGGCTAAGAACAACAATGCGCCAGGAGAGTCTGCTTCACATTGAAAGTGATCTCATAGACAAAGTTAAAGCAGAAAAGATCATTGATGCCAAGACGAAACGTTGCATTTTGCTGCATTAAGGTTAGACAATGGTTAATCTATTATTGGATGCTTTCATTTGAACACTTAATTTGCACTATATATTAAATGAGTGGGGCTCGCCTCGCATAGCCTAGTGGGTGTGTGTATTGACAAAAAAGGAAAAATGTTGCACACTGCACGCGGTATTGACTCCCCTCCGCCTATGACGTTATTATATAACTTATCTCCGCACCCCCAACTCTGACTGACTTCCCGCGTCCCTGTACTTAAGTATCCAAAGTAAAAGTATGCATTATACATGACGTTTGTGTATTCGAGTGCTTGGGAGCATTCAACCCTCTATCCATTGACTCTAAAGGTTATGTTAACCTCTTAACCTCTTAAGCCCGAGCGGTCCGGTACCGGTTGGAGATTGATATCACGCCATAAATCCATCTCTACAGAATGTATGAATTAATGTTGCGTTTTCTTTTCAACTGTAGCCAAGAGTAAAGACCCTAACCCTGTCAAAACAGCAGTCAAAGTGTATATTTTCAGCACTACGTTTATTTACCAATGATTTTAAGTGTTATTAGTGAAATATGAGTTTATAGAAATCTCAGCTCATTGAGTCGGAAAAAGGCACTTATTGACGGGAGGATTTGGTGCAACCTAACTTGAGTATAGTCTTTTGAGACCCAGGTCTTTCGATGGGCTTTCGAATTTAATTAAAACTACACTTCCCACCTCACGCTAGCCTCTGTCAATCAAAATCAAGCTTTTCTTTCTCTTTTTTTTCAGGATCATATCTCACGGGTAGAACAAACCTGAACGTTATTGCCATAAAGAATAGAATGCAGTTAGTTTCTCTACCATTCTGTGAACGTCTAGCAAAAAACGGTGTTGCAATCTGATGAAAAATGGCGGAGCAATTATAAAAAAGTAACTGTATTTACAGTAGATTTCACTCATGGGTTTTGCTGCCCTGTCCAGATTGATCTGCCACTGGAAAGGGGAGATTTGGCCCAATCCATAGATGTGTGACTTGGCCATAATAAGGTGATTTATAGGTCTGATATTCTATATTTTATAATAATATTTCAAATTGCATGTGTCCGGATGGCAGAATTCAGTACTGTATCTACAAAACCTCCTGTTAATCATCTGCCCTTTATTCATTTGCTTAGATTTTTTGTACACGTGATCAGGTGCTGAATGAGCAAGTTTTTCATGTCTGGTCATTTTTAGCATGGTTATTCACCGTCAAAGATGAAAAAATTAAAGAAAAAAAAAGGAAAATTGATATTCTCCTTTGGTTCATTACAATTTACTCAAGCCTATTAACATACACAATATTTCTGACACTGGGAATATATTCCCTGAGATATATATGCCCCTAGATACCAAGAACATGCAAATGGACCTTGTAGAAGTGGAGCAATCTTCCATTTACTTAGGTATGTATTTTTAGGCGACTTTTCAGAAAATATGGCTAGGGTTTAAGAGGTGACTGTATTGATATCAACACCCTGGGTGCGTTAGTAAGATAACACTCAAGTGTAAACGTGGATTCTACCAACACTGTTTAATGCTAACACCCTATAGCATTAATGAGACAGCACTATAAATGTTATCAGCATTGTTAAATAATGTATATCAACACTGTTATTACATTGAACTCTACAGCACTGAAATATTGAACACCTTGTAAAGTGTTCAAAGGTAATGGTTCAGTTCATGTCGATTTCATCGCCCTGGGTGTTCTTTGATCTGCTCCGCACCCTGGTGTTTTTAGTCTGGGTAGAAACCACTGCTGACATTTTCTACTTTTAACACAAAATGTAATTTTTCTTATTTCTTATCACCAGTTTCATCAGGTCTGTTGCTTTTATTTGTCAGCCTTCAGGCTCCAATAAAATCCTGCAGTGGAACTGTTTGCTGCCTCGTCTTGCCTCCTGCTCGTAGTAATAATAATATAGTATACTTTTATTAATCCCCTTGGGGAATTTCATCCTCGGCATTTGACCCATCCTAGCTATTTAGGGGCAGTGGTCAGCCACAGAGTGCCGTGCCCGGGGACCGACTCCAGATGTCATGCCAGTACCTTGGTCAAGGGACCAACTCCAGATGTCATGCCAGTACCTGGCGACCGCTTCACCGTGCGGCCAAGCAGACAGCTCTGGACCGCTCCACAAGTCACAACTCCCTCAATAAATAATAAACATTATTAAAAACGTCCTTTCCACGGGCTTGCAGAGATGAGGAGCAGTGAATGACAGAGAATGTGGACGTGTGGAGTCAGTGTCCAGAGAGGCAGGCAGACAAGCAGAGAGAATGAAAAGACAGGTTTGTTAATAAAGGCGTCTGAGGGGAGAAGCAGACTGTGGACTTGTAGAGTCAGTGTCCAGAGAGGCAGTCAAACAAGCAGAGATAATGAAAGGACAGGTTTGTTAATATAGTCTGCACCCTGGCAGTCTGCATGAGAGAGATGGCTCTATGCACAGTGGTGAGCAGGGCCAATTTACTTGTTAGCACGGTAACAAGGTGCAGATGACGCACACATGCACACATATCTGTAGCCCTGTTAGCATGACATGTCAGAACAGAGCTAGCTTGATATCTGTAGCCTTTTAGCCTATAACCCGTCAGACCAGAGCTACCTTGATATCTGTAGCTCTGTTAGCCTATAACAAAAATCACATTTGCATAAATAGGAACAAAACACAGATGGAAAGAAAAAAACAAAGAGAGCAAATTCAATTAAAAACAGTCACAAACTGAGGTAGGGAGGTTTGTGATCGTGTTTTTAAATTGTCCATAGGATAGTGAAGTATTGATTTTCAGTGTGAGTTGAAGATCATTCCAGGAAAAAGCCCTATTTTTTCAGGAAAATTTAAAGATTCCGTGATAAACGGCATTTACTGGAATATTCTGGCATACACAAAAACGTTGTAATTTTTCGGCCTATTTATGAATTGTTTTCAAATAAACGCTAGATTATCGATAGTATATGTGTACTTATGCATGCTATAGAAGCGGGCTGAAATATCGATTCTCTCATTTCCTGATCAGCAGCACACACACACATATGGGACACGTTGATATATCTGTGAAAAAAGCTCTGATTATCCCATGACTGGTCAAATAGATTCCTTACCTCAGATCAGATGTTATTATAAGATTATTATAAGATTATTCCAATTCCTGATCGCCATTCCAAATATCGATCGCATTTATTGATTCAGCGTTGGGTGCTGGAAATACATAATCCACGCTGTTCTGGGGTCGGCAATCAACTTGGGTCTCTTCAGTTGGCTTGACGGAAAAGTAAAATGAGGAAACTGGCCCGCCCCCCCCCCCCCCCCCCCATCAGTCTAAACTAATGGGGTGCAGTTACACAGGGAGAGACGATAGGGGGCGGTATCTTCCCAATTGAGCTCAGAGAGACTCTGCAGCACTAACCTGAGGCTCGATTGATGAAATATGAATTAAAATCGCCAATAAAAAAAAATACGACAAACAAACGCTATATAGCGTTGGTGGCAATGAACTAACGACAAAACGCATCGCTGGCATCCAAAGTGTTAAGTGTAAGGCCTGCCAACCTGTAAATAGTTAGCAGGTCAAATAAGCATGATTGTGATATATAGTGGCAATTACCCATCAATGGCCATACAGATAAACTGTTTTGTCTTTCTGATAAAGAAGACCAACCCACGTATCATACAGGATGCAATTGATAGCTGCAGCCCTGTTGGCCTAGGACATGTCGGACCAGAGTGTGACAGACAAACAGAGACAGACATACAGACAGAGAGACAGACAGTTAGACAGTTATATAGAGTGTTATATAAACCCTGCTTCTAAGCCGCATGCACATTTTAGGGGAGGGACTTCAGGTACATCCTGGAGTACATCCTTGTTGCCAATCTAGTAGTCTAGTATGTATCCCTTGTAATTTATAGGATATGTCTATAATAATGTAGTATAGTAGTCTATAGTATCTCTATCTACAGTATATCCAGTAGTCTATAGTATCTATAGAAATCTATTAGTTTATTATCTCTAGTAGGGCTGACCTCGACTAGTCGAATTGTCGACTAATCGATCGAAAGGAGCCGTAGTCGACTGCCAACCTCTTACTCGAATGCAAAAAAAATAAAGCAAAGAGGCCTAGAAGCGTAGCTAACGCTAATGGTGCGCATACCAGCGAGGCCAACTGTCTAAGAAAACGGGCACAGAGGCACTGAGGAGGGACAGTGTGTGCAATGGCTCTGGAGGTAGAGCAGTCGTCTGGTAATCCGGAGGTTCCCCGCTCGATTCCCGCTCCTCCCGGGCAGTGTGTCGAAGTGTCCTTGAGCAAGACACTTATCCCCTAACTGCTCCCAATGAGCAGGTTGGCAGCCTTGCATGGTTGCCTTCGCCGTCAGTGTGTGAATGTGTGAGTGAATGTGTAAAATGTGAGGAATAAATTGTAAAACGCTTTGGATAAAAGCGCTATAAAAATGCAACATTTACAGCAACTGTATTAGTCTTCACCCCCGGGGCAGTGGATATGAGACAATCTGAGATTAGAAATTGGAGATTATGTCACAGTGGCTACTGGCCATTAAATAGCTCCTAAATAGGATCCTGTGAAAACGTCCCAAAAACC
Organism: Notolepis coatsorum; assembly: GCF_963971535.1. Taxonomy (NCBI): domain Eukaryota; kingdom Metazoa; phylum Chordata; class Actinopteri; order Aulopiformes; family Paralepididae; genus Notolepis; species Notolepis coatsorum. The sequence continues at coordinate 5,302 of NW_028174363.1, read as the reverse complement.
TGAAAGGGTTAATATGCACTGCAATCTGTATGCTTTGTTGTTGTGCATGGTTAATACAGCTGTTATTCTTCATATATATAACTGTTCATTAAACTGATCTGAAGTTGGGATCTTCTGTAGTTTGTGTATGGTAGTCTTTCAGTCTACACTCAGGAACAAGGTGCAGTAACTTATAGTATGAAATACTTCTGGACATGACATTGTACTTTACTCCCTCTGTACTCCTTCACCTCTCTCTCTCTCTCTCTCTCTCTCTCTCTCTCTCTCTCTCTCTCTCTCTCTCTCTCTCTCTCTCTCTCTCACACACTTACACACATGCTCACAGTCACACACACACACACACACACACACACACACACACACACACACACACACACACACACACACACACACACACACACACACACACACACACACACACACACGCAGACACATTATCTACACCGGTCTTTGAACTCACTGACTCACTACCCCTCGCACGTCCCACTCTCTTAGTCTTATCTTTCATCCCTTCATTTAGTATCTTTCTGAACTGGACAGAGGATTGGTGTGTCTTGTAGAGTGGATACTGTACCTGGAGTATCTTTCTGAACTGGACAGAGGATTGGTGTGTCTTGTAGAGTGGATACTGTACCTGGATCATTTAAACAACTGGTACGTGTTGATAGCCCATTACTTTGCTGTGTCTTCTTTTATTGGTTTAGATGTGGATTTAGACCTATAGCATTTTCAATGTGGATTAGATTAGGAATCAGTTGGCATTTCCTTCTAGCTTGCCAGTGCTGTGTGCTCTGTTGACACGTTGATGTTTGTGCATGTGCGTATGTGTATGTGGTCATAAATCTGTAGGCATACAAGTTTCACTAGAGCACGTTCCTGCGATTATCCATTTTGAGCATTTTAGTTAAGAGACAAGTAACCCTTCACAGACGCTTCCCATGTGACAGGTGTCTTGTTACACTCCCAGACCAGCTCAAGTCTGGGAGAATCAATGCCCCAGACAAAGAGTTGACAGTGGTGTCATGACGCCATCTAGCGGTCACCTGCAGATTATGCAGTCAACATTGATCCTGCTTGGTCATATTAATAACATACTGTTGTGGCAATTAGTGTCTATGTTACAAGTGTTGTCTGTTTAGGTTGTTCTCTGTGTTGGCATTCTGATTCTGTGTTTTGTATTAGCCTAGTCCTTGTTCCAGTATTGTTGATTATTGTATTAGTTCTAGTGCCTTCTTCCCCCAGCTGTTTTCCATTATTAATCAGTGTTAATTAGTGTCAGTATTTATTGCTTGTGGTTTGTTTGGATTGTTGTGGCGTCATTGTCCCCGCGTTGTTCCCGTATCGTGCCTGTGTGCCTACAGTATGTCCTGTCAAGTGAGTTTGTTGTCCTGTCAAGTGAGTTTGTTCCTCAGTATGTTATGTTAGCAATGTTTGGTGCTCTTTCTTTTTTGTTATCAGTCCGTGTTTGTCCCAGAGCCAGCCCGGCTGTGCCTTTCTTTTGTTTTGTATTTTGGTTGTGAGTTAGTAAATATCCCTTCTCTAAGCATCACCCTTTGTCTCTGCCTCCGTTCCTTCTTCTGCATCCCCTTAACAATTGTATGTATTGAGCTGTACTGTACTGTACCCATTCTGCAATCTGTTAATAAACTTTTCAATCAATCAATCAATCACATGCAGCTAACCAAACCTTCACTGCCAGCCTGGTTCCTGCTTGGGCAGCTCCGGCTGTTACTGTTCCTTCTCCAGCCCCTATGCCACATCTCGCTGCCGAGACCGGTCCAGTCTCCACCCTCTGCCCAGCCTCTACACCTGGTCCGGCTGCTACGCCGGGTCCCCGCTCCTCAACTGGTCCTGGCTTCTCGTCTGATCCTGGCTCCTCCTCGACTGGTCCTGGCTCCCCGTCTGGTCCAGCCCTACGCGTGATCGGCGCCCTGGTCCTCGCCGTGGTCCTCACCGTGGTCTTCGCCGTGGTCTGCGCTGGATCCTATTCCGGGGGTCGTTGCTGTCGCACCTCCGTGCCGGCTCCCCCGATCCGGTTCCTAGTCCGGCGACGGGAGGGTCCCTCGTCCGGGATCCTGCTCCGGGGTCCTTACCCTCGCCCCTTGGCTCTGACCGACCCCCTGTTTCTCTCCCCGCCTCCCCTCTCCGGGCCTCTGTTCCCGTCCCCACCCCCCCTCGTCGGGCCTCTGTCCCCGGCTCCAGCCTCCCACTCCGGGCCTCTGTCCCCATCCCCACCCCCCCTCGTCGGGCCTCTGTCCCCGGGTCCAGCCTCCCTCTCCGGGCCTCTGTTCCCGTCCCCACCCCCCCTCTCCGGGCCTCTGTCCCCATCCCCACCCCCCCCTCTCTGGGCCTCTGCACCCATTTTCAACCCCCCTGGCTGCTATGCCCCTCCTGGGTTCTTTCCTCGGACTCCCGGCCCCAGTTCTCCGGGTCCTCGCCCTGGGTCCTGCTTCGCCCGTGTCCGGACGATGTTCTCGGGGGTCTGGAAGCCCCCCGTTCGGGGGGGGGGGTACTGTTACACTCCCAGACCAGCTCAAGTCTGGGAGAATCAATGCCCTAGACAAAGAGTTGACAGTGGTGTTATGACGCCATCTAGCGGTCACCTGCAGATGATGCAGTCAACATTGATCCTGCTTGGTCATATTAATAACATACTGTTGTGGCAATTAGTGTCTATGTTACAAGTGTTGTCTGTTTAGGTTGTTCTCTGTGTTGGCATTCTGATTCTGTGTTTTGTATTAGCCTAGTCCTTGTTCCGGTATTGTTGATTATTGTATTAGTTCTAGTGCCTTCTTCCCCCAG